>NW_024096545.1:4005000-4285000 GCF_016545835.1 Crotalus tigris | reverse complement strand
ATCACCCAGTATATTTCTTCAAAGATTTGATATTCTTCATCTTGCTGTCAGTCGTTGGAAATAATTGTAACTACTTTAGATAATAATTAAACTATAGTCTGGTATAAAAGTGAGATGATTACACTTCAAACTATTCCCACTACTAATATTAAAGAGAGTGTAGTTTGGTGTAGTGGTTAAGGCAGTGATGACGAACCTTTTAGAGACCGAGTGCCCAAAAACTGGCCTTGCTCCGTTCCACCACCCTGCCCCGCCCCCGTTCTGCCCTCCATACCCCCCCTGCCTGCCCACAGGACCACTCACCGCCTCCAGGGCCCGCCACAGATCATCCAAGCAGCCCAGCAGCGCTATGGCGGCCACACACTCTGCCTGCACCCTGCAGCATCAACTGCATGATGGGGTGTGAGGGCAGAGTCTTGTCTATGCTGCCTGGCTGCCATGTCCTTGGCTGCACTGTTCCGTGTGGGCCACTCTCAGGAGCGACTCTCCTTCAGGGGGGCTGCTGGAGGGGGTTGCAGAGGGAGGCGAGGTTGGGGCAAAGGCACGTGTGCCCATAGAGAGGGCTCCGAGTGCCGCCTCTGGCACCCATGCCATAGGTTCGCCACCACTGGGTTAAGGCATTAGGCTAGAAACCAGAGACTAGGCAGCTAGGTGGCTAGGCTAATCACTTTGTCTCAGGCCTGGGAAGCAGGCAATGGCAAACTGCTTCTGAAAAACGTTGCCAAGAAAATTGCAGGGACTGGTCCAGGCAGTCTCTGAAAATTGTCTATGATTGAAAGAAGAGAAAAAAGGATTTTTTCCCCAAAGTAAATAGTGTTTCCCCAAAAATAAGATCGTGTCTTATATTAATTTTTGCTCCAAAAGACGCATTAGGGCTTATGTTTGGGGAAATACGGTACTAAATGCATCCGTCTGGCTGACGATCTTAACTGGGGCTTATTTTGGGGGTTGGGCTTATATTATGAGCATCCTGGAAAATCATGCTAGGGCTTATTTGCCGGTCGGGTGTTATTTTCGGGAAAATTTGGTATTGAAGTTGTCTTTGGTTGATGTAGATATGTAAAGAGGCAGATTTAGCAAATATATTCTATATATTTTTATACTGTATACAGAATGTGAAATACATTTGTGCTATTATGTATTATATATTCTCACAGAGCTCTATTGCTGGCTACAATACAATATAGATACCATAGACCAAAGTTCCAATCACAACACTGCATTGGAATCATACTACTAGTATCAGGCTCAATAAACGATGCACTAATACTTCAGGCAATGGGAGAGAAGAGCTTCAATCCAGTAAGTGTGTCAATGAGGCAGATTACCATTGCCTCCCTTTATATCATCAAACTACAAGGTTCTTTTCTACCCACCAACAAAGCAATAATGCAGCAATTTAATAATTCAAAATATTCAAATCTCTGCTAATTACTGAAGTGCAATTTGAAATAAGCAGTTTGGAATTTGTTCTGCTTAATCTATC
Organism: Crotalus tigris; assembly: GCF_016545835.1. Taxonomy (NCBI): domain Eukaryota; kingdom Metazoa; phylum Chordata; class Lepidosauria; order Squamata; family Viperidae; genus Crotalus; species Crotalus tigris. The sequence goes on along the minus strand of NW_024096545.1, from coordinate 4,283,514 downwards.
ACATGGATGATGCAGATGTAATTAACCAAAGTTCATATCAATCATGATAAGAGCATATATAATTTATCTAATGCACAGGTCGGCAACCTGCGGCCCCGGAGCCGCATGCGGCTCTTTGAGCCTTCCCCTGCGGCTCCCAGCCTCCTCTGCCTTTGCAGAGAGAGACAGAGACAGAGAGAGGAATTGCGCTTCCCTGCTTCTCTCTTTCTCTCAATCTCTCTCTCTGTGTGTGTGTGTGTAAAAGAGAGTGCACTCACAGTGTTCTCCAAGGAGCTGGGCGGAACTCCTCCCTTCGCTGCATCTCTGCAGGAAGCAGGAAGGGCAGGAGAGAGCTAGCTAGCCCAGCTAGGCTGACTCAGGAATTCTGGGAGTTGAAGTCCATGAGTCATAAAAGAGACGAGGTTGCCTACCCCTGAGATTGTTGGACAACAGCCTGAAGCTTGTCAGGTGAGCAGCAGATAGGAGAGGGGGGGGGGAGAAAGAGAGAGAGAGGGAGAGAGAGAGAGAGAGAGGAAAGAGAGAGAAAGAAAGAGAGCGGGGGAAGAGGAGTGGCAGACCAAGGGCAGATAGAGAGGGAGAGAGAGAGAGACCCTTTTGACATCTAAAATGAAGATAACACTGCATATATCCTTTTTTTACCTGTGTGTGTGTGTGTATGTGTGTGTGTGTGTCTGTGTGTATGTATATATATATATATACATACATACATATACATATATATATACACACACACACACACACAAACACACACCACAAACTTATAATAAAGGTAAAAAAGGATATATGCAGTGTTATCTTCATTTTAGATATCAAAATGGTTTTGCGGCTCCCAGTGTTTTGTTTTTGGTGGGAAACGGGTCCAAGTGGCTCTTTAAGTGTTTTGGGTTGCTTACCCCTGATCTAATGGCTCTGGCTCTGGAGTTCTTAGTTTTGTCTCGTAGTTATTCAAAATCAATAGAAATGCAACTGATTGTTGAACTGATCATTTATTAGAAATTCAGGCATTTATCATTTTTCTCAACAGTAAAAGATTTAACTATTATAATAGTGGAAAGAAGGATGCAAGCTATACATCTCGGAGGAAAAAACTCTACAGTTGCACTATAGGTTTACCAGATTGCTTCAGGATACACTATTATAGTTTACAATTAAGATAAAGATTGACTCAAAACATTTGCCGTAAGGATCAAGGCTAGCCATGAAGATCCACAAGAATGAATGAGGAATAAAGAAAGTTCATTTTTTCATGGTAAGGTTGTGCTGTTATAAGTCAAAGGGGAATAAAATACATTTGTCAATATGTGTTCAATTTTTTTAATATTCAGCAGGACAAAGCAGAGAGAATGAAGGCAATGTAATAAATGGTGATTTCTACATAAGCCTCTGCTTGAAAAATGTACAAAAAAAATCAAACGCAGAAAAAAAAACTATTGCTAAACATTTCATAAATCCTACTTAATGGAAAATTGTGAGTTTAAGGCATGAGCCCCTTTCCCTTATCAAAGTTTTAAAAATTTAACACTTCATTTAGTGAGGAATAAATGAAATTGGATAAATTATGTAAAAGAATTACCCTGCATTGTTACATATTTAAAAGAGAAAAAAATTCATGCATGTAGAGCATGGTAGGTAGCACAAATGAAGGAACATCGATATATTACGTTTTCATAGCAGGGCCCTTTAAATAATCCGGTAGTACTGAAAGGCTTCTTTTGTGAGCAGCTATCTATCCCTCATCTTAATGCACACGGTGAAGTGACAGTAGTGTGCTATGCACAACACTTTCCCCTTAGAACAACATTTTTATCAAAATGCTTTCTTTAACAATATCAAGAGTTTCCATTTTATTTACATTAGAACTTATCAACACAAGATAAAGTGCAAAGTCTCTCCCTCCCTACCCTCAATATTGTATTTGGCTAATTTACATATTATAAAATTTGAATACTGCTTCATAAATTGTCTCCCAAGTAAGTCACCAGCTGCTTTGTTTCTTGAATAGAACTTGCTCTTTTTATTTTTTATTTTATCAAAGTACGAAAAATACTCCTGCCCTGGACTACTTTGGCTTTAAGATGTTTTCCTGACCCTCACAGGAAATTTATTATTGGCAAATCTGTCATGTGGCAAATTTACAGCATTCTGTAAGAACATTGATGAGGCCTCTTCTTTTCAACCATAATGTAAGGTATTAGTTGCAAGAGAAAAGATTAAATTTAATGTAGGAATCTGATATGTAACATTTACATTACAGAACCACACTTGGAAGCTAAACCACCAGACCGAGACTTCCTCCAAAACGCTCCAGCCGCACCTTGCACCAGGAATTCATAAAAATGTTGCTCCAGTACTAATTGTCATTGCACTTCCCCTCCCCTTTGCTCTTTCCTTCATTCCAGGGATGAACAAAATTTCTTGTGCTATTACTACTATCATTACAACTACAACTAATGCACAGAGGACAACCATCTTTGATGAAGTTAACCTCATTCTAGAAGATGTGCCATATTAAATTCTTTGGCTCTGATGCAAAGCCCAGTAAACAATTAAAGATCTTCTGCTAGCTTTCAGTGGGTTTGAAGGCCTTTGGTTCTGAGTGAGTTTTATTCAGTACTGCTGTAGTCAGTGTGCCTACAACTACTAGATAATGTGGGAAGTCACTCCCAGGCCAAAGTTTATTATTTAATAGCTTAAATCCAATGTAAAATTGATATTTAACAAGAGTCAATTAAAACCACCGACCGATTTCTATGAATACACACGTCAGTCTGACTCTTTTTTTCATATACACTGTTAATGTTAAGATATTATTTTAGGATTCAAATCCTCTAAAGCTCAAAATGATGATCAAGGTTTTATTAAAACCACTAGGAATTTGAAAGCTTCCTTAAATAGCATGCAGCATAATTTGCCATTATTTTGGACTGCATGATGGTGTTTTTGGTGATGCAATACTAGATGTTCAAGAATCACAGGCAACTCCCTGAATACACACAAACACACACACACAATTATATGTTGTTGTTAAAATTAGCCTCTAGCACTAAATGTCACGAAAAATGGCCCTTTCCTTGTGCCAAGACATTTGTACAATACTTGGTCTAGCTGAGAGTAAGGCAAATAAAGATATCTCTAAAAGACATGTCTCAAGGATTCTAACATTAGTTATTCTTCACAACTTACATGAAAGTCTTCAATTTCCTCATAAAATATTTTGTTTTGATAAAGTATGACAACGAACATTGTTATGTGATTTAGGAAAATACTTTACTTAATCTGATCTCCAAAGCAACTACTGAACAGATTTGCTCATGTAAACAGATGGTCGTTGCAATTTATTGTAGTAATTTAATTGCTAAAATTTTGTTATTTGCATGACGAGCCCTAACAGTATAAAACTAAAAGATTTACCTTTTTGATCTAGAAGATGCTCACTGGATGCCAATCTCTATTGAGAGATTATGTCATGGTCATGGCACTTCTAATGTGAATATTCTGGAGTTACAAATATTCAAATACAATTTTGTTACGCATTCAGCTATAAAGTTCATTTAGCATATTTGATTTCTACTTTAGCCTTTCAGTGAAGGAAGAAGTGGGACTATTTGATGAACTTTAAAATACAAAGTAGCAGTCTGAAATATTTTAGTTGTTTTCAATTATATATCCATATGTGTTTTTAAATTTAAAGTGTACATTAAAAGGACATATCCTATGATGAAACTGAAGTAGATGAAAATATCCACTTTTAAAGTGGCATTCAGTTAATTGCAGTAACATAAATTAGTGATCTATTTGCAATAAAAATAAAAAATGGCTATATAAATGAACTTTTGCATTTGCTGAAACATGTATTTTAGGTTTTCACATAGTTTTCTTAGAATGACAACAAAATGTAATTCTGAATTAAACAAGATCCATCTCCATGTTAATTATCAAAGTATCATTAAAGTTTGGAAAAAACTTTGCCTTTTAGCATCTTATAGAGTACATTTTATCTTTATTTGGACAAAAAGAAAAGTATTTTAATGTTTTTTAGGATTGCAAAAAAGAACTAAGAGGTCCTTAATTCAACACTATTACTAAATGTAATATGAAAACTGCAGATATTGTATAATTGCTGAATAATATCAAATACACCAGAACATTACTGGATCTCTACAGGACATTTTAAAGTATATTTATGCCTTTGGAGATTGTAAAATATAATAAGAGATCAAAAAGATATTAAACTCCAAGCACGTTAGGACTTACAGGAAGCACCATTTAGACTATAATGCCACCTTCCCCACATAAGTAAATGAAGAGCAAGCTTTGTGTGTGTGCACTGATTATCAGGTTCTGGACTGTGGGCACAGATAGTGAGAACCTTACAGTTACTCTGCATTTTAAAACATGATACCTAGAACAAATAAATGACTCATCATGGCATTTGTACTCACTACCAAAATTAAGATAAATTGAAGCCACTGCCAATTTTAGCCCTTCATTTATACAATTTGACACTACAGTCCCATTCTATATTGTGTGCATTTAAGTTGCAAAGGATCGAACAGATTATTAGTGTAAAGTGTTTGCTTTATAGCCTCATCAGAACCAGACTGAGATTCTAATTGCTTAAAAAGAGTTCATAGCACCTTAAAATTATTTTTAGCATATATCCCCAACCTTAAAAGGTCAGCAAATAGCATGAATCTGTGGCAACAGCTCTCTGTTCAATAGTTTGCTTGAGAAACATAAATATTTAACACATTACAATTTGTGAAGTCATGACATTCTAATAAATATTAATAAATGAGTTAAGATGGCCAATTTCTATGTTTCAATGTAAAAACTGATACATATATGCAAAAAAGCTAGGATTAGAAATCTTTAGCACCCATGAAAATCTGAGATATTTAGTCTTAAAACAAGTAATTTTATGCAATGCACAAATGGTGAGCACAGAGAAGTTTTAAATTAGAATTTAGAAGTTTTGCCTGATCTATACCTTTAAATACTAGTGAGTATGATATGATCCTATTCAAGAATGCCAAACTCATGCATGGATTATGTTACAATCAGTGACATAAGACAATTTCTTAAACAGTCATTGCTTTTGACATCTTGAGTTTCTTTTAATCTTTCCTTCAGGTTAAAGACCATGCTTTGAAACTGCAGAGGTTTTCCCACACATTCTGAAATTAAGTATTATAATATGGAGACCAAGTTTTGCTTCATTTTCTTATGTATATTTTAATTTACACAAAAAATCTTATTTTTTTAAAAAAGTATTTATAATGCACCTGATGTTTTTTTTAATATTACACTTGTTTTGAGTCCATAGTCTACCTAACTTTCATTCCAGTTTACTGCTTTCTGTTTTCTGATCCAATCTACTCTTGTTGCTTTTTACCATGTAGATAAAGTAAGCAAGAGTTTCTTTTTCATTCACTGGGATGTTCCTGAAGTGACGACTGACGGTCTGAAAAAAAAAAACATTTTTTTTAAATAAACATTTTCCTAGCAGAAGGAAAATACATGTGGAAATCACAAAGTCATCACTGACTTACTTCTGCCAACTGAGCTTTATTGAGACCAGGTCTGGTTTGTAATTTGTAATGTCTTTTGTAACGGCGCAAAGTGTTTACTTGAAGTTGAAACAAGTCAACCTAAAAAAAGTGGCACAATGAAAATATATATTTAGTTTAATTGACAACTGAAAAGAATTAAACCTGTATAATGGCTTGCATTTAATAGCAGAAAGCTTCTTCACAAGGTATATAAAGTTGCACATGTTAATCTTTCCCAGGGTTATGTGGCAGGACAGCCATGTGACCCCAGGAAAATAATGCAGGTGTTTTAAGAAATTGCAAGGGCAACTTTAGTGCTGTAATGCGCTTCAAAACATTTTTTCTTCAAAAGCACTGCATTCCTAAAAAACTATGCAACAAAAGCAAAATATGGCCAACCCCGCTTCCTTGAAATTCTTTAACATTTACTTGTACTAGGAAATGTGTAGATGATTACATGTATATAACATGTATAACATGTTTTCAGCATCATATAGGTATTTTTGTTAAATTTTTCTTCAGAATTTTGAATGCTACAAACTTAGAGAACGAAAGCAGATAGGTTTACAATATGTTAATACCTCAAAAGGTTGTAAAACTGAAAATTAGGAGAAAAGGACAATCAGATTAGATGATTCATAAGATTAAGAAAAGCAAAGAAAAAGGACTTGCTAAAGGTATAGGATGTATAGCATGGCACAAGTATATAGTGAAAGACAGATGCTGAGTAGTGAGGGATTCAGGACATATAAAAGGAAGGCCTCACTCAAACTCTTGATGTTTATTCAAGATATAATAATTATCATCAGTGTGATAACATAGGGTTCCTCTATAAGGCAAGTCAGAAATTGGCAGAAAGCTACTGTGGCTGTTCTTGAGTTAATGATAAGTAGTGGAAAGTTAAAGCACTTCAGAAACAGTAACAAGTCGGTTTTAATCTGCTGTATCCAAAGTTGCTCAATTTTCTAGGTGTCTTAATAAATCTTAACAAATCCATGTATTATGCCACTTTTGGGAAGTGTAATTAAACTTACAAAAATATAAATAGAATCTGAACAGTAAATCTCAATTTTATTATGTAATTCACCTCTGGAACATCTATTTCATGCTCTGGAGAGTCTCCCCCATCATCGCTGGTTTTCCTTTTTCTTTTATTTCGGACACTTTGAATGAAGTTCTTGTGGAAATCACATATATACAAGTGTCTTACCTAAAATTAAACAAGAAAAAATTAAATGGCACAATGCTTACAACAGTAAAAAGAACGATAAAAAGAAAATCTGTCAACTTTCACTGCTACAAATTTGAGTTGTTTTAAAAAAGGTTTTCATCTGTTCATCTAAGAACAATTGCACATCAAAAAAGTACAACAGAAGAAGGGTTGCTTTCTTTTTACAGTTTTGATTCATTGTATGGAAAATGACTTCATTTAAGTCCATCTGCTTTCTTCAAGTTTGACAGTAAAGAGGCTGTTTCAAAAAAGGATTTACTGGGGTAGTGAGTTAAAACTAAAGCTGTGGGCTACAATGTGAAACTGAACATGGAACAGCTGAATTTAGTTTTTAATGTCAAATTAAAGTCCTTACTGTGGGGTTGATGGGTGTTTGTAGGTCTGTATGCACAAATAATACAACTTGACATCAAAACGCAAGGGCCATGAAAGCCGGTGGAGTGACTTTGGGCCAGTCACACTTTCTTAGCCCAGCTAACCTCACAGAGTTGTTGTTGGGATAATAGGAGGAAGATGTGTTAGATATGTTTGCCTCCTTGAATTATTTGTACAAATAATGAAGGTGGGATACAAATAAATAAACAAAATTTTTTTTTTGCCCTTATGTAATGTTATATATACAAGTAAGAAAGAGGATGAAAGTACATTGTGAATTCAGAAAACACATTTTTTTCATTTTCCTGTAATCACAGCTTGCTGTGACAAGCTTGCTAATAATCATTAAAACCCTTAAAATCAACTTTCAAATAAAAAATTAAGTGTGTTAGAATTTAATAGAGTTAACAAGCCCCCCACCAAAACTTGTGAGGAACTATTATGAAAGAAATTTAGGGTGGCAGAAAAAGTTGGGGGTGACAGTACTGCTTTTCAGTATTGAACTGTGACAAATTCCAGTTATTATTAGCTTTAAGTTTGGATACTGCCTATAAGTTCTCAAGAGCTGTTTGATTATGTTGGAGTATAAGTAAATAACTAAGCAAACCAACACTCCCAGGGACTATTGATAAAGGAATCCCATTGCTCCTGATTTGGCTATCTTTTTCTCTTATACACATACAACACATAATACACATTCAATAGACAACTTGTGATTCCTTGGGGGATCATTTCAGATACTACCTTACCAGATTCCTTGATGCATTCAACAATGGCAGAGCTTCTTACATAGTTGAATAGTTATTTAAAATTCAGGGAAACATTCAGAGATGCATCTGCCTTAAAAAGTAATCCATGTTGAGCTGTATAGCGCAGTCAAACATTAGGAGCTGACCACAGGATATGCTTTATGACATCTTGTATTATGTCATAAAATGCTTTATAATTTTTAGATCATAAAATGCTTTATAAAATTTGCAAAATTTCAATTCCACAGGAGTCATGGATCCTGAATGCATTCTGTAAGTTAGCTCATCTGAAATACCTTGGTTCAAAACATTTTGATCTATGATGCATTGTTTCACCCAGTTGTAGGTTACAGATATGAGAATTTTAGTAATGTATATTTAGTAATATATATTTAGAATATTGCAGAATTATAAGATGGTAGTTGTTTTATGCATGAAAGGTATTGAATGATACAGCAGAAATTTATAGTCACAAAACCTATTTCCAGAGCCTTACAGTTAGTATATTAATGAAATGTATCTGATGGAGTAAGTACTTGCTTAATAAAATAACCCATTTAGTAGACAATTAACTGTGACCATTTTGGATACATTTCCCTTGAGAAAACTAACCCACAGTTAACTTTTTTTACTATTACTTTCATATTTTACGGGGCAATAATTATGCTGAAATAATACTGAAAGAAATGAAATCATCAAAGTTTGTTCTTATATTTTATTCCGGTTAAAGGCATTAACTATAGACTAACCTAACAGACAACAGAAACAGTCTTACTAGACATCCACTGGTACTTTATATACTGTACATCTAAGGAATAAAACAACATTCTGAACTCTTTAGCTGGGCATTTTATTGGTTAACTTATAAATACATACATGAAGTTCTTTATTAATATTAGCACTTGTAATATCAGATAACAGATACATCACTATATGGCTATTGATTGAAAAGCAATCATTTTTTTCTATTCTTAAATTACAAATAATAAATAACTGGCCTCTAACACACTTCTAGTATATGTTTATATATAATATCAACATTCTGCCCAAAAATCAGAATTGGGTACAATTTTTCTTATTTTAGCTATTTACTACAAACTTGCCTTTCCCATTTTTTTCTGATATAACATACTTTATAACTTTGGCTATGAAAAGTAAGTACAGTTCAACAACAGCTGCAATCCATGCAGTTTTCTTTCAACAATATGAAGCTTGTGTTTCATTTTCCTTTCCTTTTCCCCACTAAGTCTTTTTACCATCATGCAGCCCTAGAATCCAGGTACCTTTATCAAAACCAGCTAGATGCTGCCACCTGCTGTGGCTTTATGCTATTTTTGTCACTTCAGTTCTGAATGAAAAAGATTAACTTTGTTACTATTGCTATTAGGTTTACATGTAAGATAATTATTTCATTCTTATATTTCATAAAAAAATAACATCATTCCCTAAAAACATAATAGGATTTTAATGGTGATGCTGTTTCAGGCACATCTCTACACTGGCTTCTTTACTAGGATCATAAACCAACGTACTTTCATTTTAATGCTGCATCATTCATTCATATTGTTCCTATCTCCTTGCTTCAGCATAGGAAAATACTGCTTTGCTGACGCAGGGAATTCACAGCAGCCCTTAGAATCCCATAAAAAGCTCCTCTAGGATTTCAGAGCTACTACAGCAGCACTAACTACTACCACAACAGAAGAGAGAGGTTCGGTGCACAACTGCAGGCACAGAGAGAAGCATGCAGTGGTAAAGCTTCTGCGGTTGCCACTTACACTTTTGTCAATATCCAGTTTCAGCTTTTTCTGAGAGATGCTCTTTTGGATCCTCTTGCTGAAGGAGGCGTTGCCAGCCGGGCGGACGCAACGATCCCCATCGTCGATGAGGCAACAACTTTGTCCGTAAAAAGGGGTGGTAGGAGGACCATCCCGGCTATCTTCCTCTGTGCTGAAACCATTCATCGCAACCTCCCACCAGCCTCGGTCGACCAAAGGGGCAGCGCCGGGATCAACTTCGCCAGCCTTTGCGCTCGCAAACCTCCGCCCGGCCTATCCCGCCCTGGGACTCCGCGGGTTTTAAGGAAACATCTGGAGAGAGCCGCCAAAGCAACGCTCGCTTCGTCCGCCGCGTCCACCGGGCGGCCTTCCCAGGGGCCCCGAGGAACCCCTCACGCCGCCATCCCGCCCAGGGGCCCCGGAAGCGGTCCTTCGGGGCTGGCGGTGTCCTTCGCCTCTCCGAGGAGTCGCTTTCCCGCTTCAACTGGCGGACGCGCTCCGTCCTCCTAGCCTGCCCCGACCCACTGGGGACCCCAGCCTCGCAAGCAGCCCCTCCGAGAGGAGGCGAAAGCAAGAAGGGTCCCTCTTCTCGCCTCCTCACGGCCTCCCGACCCCCTGGCAGCCGGCCGAGGATCTCGTCCCTTCGGTTGCTTAGGTCACAGCCCCCGGAGCCGGCAGCCCGGTACGTATGGCTGTGCCCAGCTGCCGGCCCCTTCCGCGGAACTCGCTAGGCGGACGCGACCTGTCGCTCCGCCGCCAGAGAGGCCACCAGGCCACGGCAGCCCAACGCCCGCACCCGCTCTCTCCCTCGCCCGCCTCGCTCTCGTCCCTTTCCCACTCCCTCAAACACAAAACCTGCCCGCTCCGCCTCTTCGCCTCCAAGCGGAAGTCCCGTCCCCGGGCAGCCAGTGGTTAGTGCAGCTCGAGAGGCGGGGCCTGGGCTCCCGCTCAGACAAGGTATTGGCCGAGGCAGCTGCTCGTGCCGATAGGCTACTTCCTGCGCGAAGGGAGGCAGCCGGAGAGCGTTTGAAGTCCGTGCTCAGAACGGGCTGGGGGTACGGAGCGGGAGTTCGCAGGAGGCGGATGGGGAGCTCTTAAGCTGCCCTGTGTGAAGCCAAGCCTTCTGCAGGGACACGCGCGCAAGAGGGCGGGCGGGTCGGGCTGGGAGAGTTCGAAAAACCAACGCTCGCGTCCACCTCAAAGGCGGAGGTGCCTTGCGGGCGCTCGGGCAGTGGACTTTGGACCAGGAGCGCTTTGGCTCCTGCTCGGACCGACTGCGTGTCTGGTTGCTGCCAACTAATAGAGCGGCCTCTACGGATGATCAGAGCCCAGCGCTACCCGTGAAGGGCGGCCGTGAGATCCCGGGGAAGAAAGAGAAAAACAAACCGGGAAACCAGTAGGGTGGTTGCGTGGCGACATGGACGCCACAGAGAACCAGGGTAAAATAAAGGCTGGGAGCTTCCTGTACCCCATAAAGACTCTAGAGCAGAAAACAGCGGACGTCCAGGTCGCAGCTCTTACTGGTTTTTGGGGCTAAGATCCAATGATACAAATTCTTGTGAGAAACAAACTGAAAAGCTGGTGGATCTCTGGAAGTTTTACCTTACAATTTTTCGCCCGAGTACTTTTCAAGGTGTAGGCGTGTGGGTCCCCACTGCACAAGCTGAGTTAGTCTATTGAAGATGGGTCTAGAACTCATGATGTGGAACCATATAAAGGGTTAATTTTGCTGGTCTGAAGTTGAATAGCTGATTATTGGAATTTGTTCCACAACTGAATGTAGTGATGCTTGGGCAATTTTGGTGAATATGTTTTTGTCAGCAATGCATTTAGTCTGAGCTATGCACAATTGCCCAAGGCCACTCTTCATAGAACACATTACCTATAAATAAACAATTAGTAGATCATCTGAGTACTAATCTCATCCCCTCTTGAAGGTATGCAAATAAATGAATGCACATTGCTTTACTTTGTGAATAGCCAGGAGAAACCTGGAACCAAAAGTAACTTAAATCTTGTTTTAGTTCTTGAGACTTTACAGAATTCTATAGATCTACACCACGGGTAGGCAACCTTGGCTCTTTTATGACTCATGGACTTCAACTCCCAGAATTCCTGAGCCAGCTGGGAGTTGAAGTCCATGAGTCATAAAAGAGCCAAGGTTGCCTACCCCTGATCTAGACCATTTTTCTCTTCATGACCTTCAGGTATATTTCATGTTTCTTTTTGCTGAAAAAGATCCAGTAAGGAAGAAAACTATGCAACATTGCTTCCTTTAGCCAGGAGTGTCCAACCAGTGGCCCTGGATTGCATACAGCCCTGGACAGCTGCAAACGCCTCAATATTATAACATTATTATTTGTACCTGATTTCATTATTTTTACAAATAACTCAAGGCGATGAACATATCCAATACACCTTCCTTTTATTTTCTCCACAACAGCAATCCTGTGAGATAAGTTGGGCTGAGAGAGTGTGACCGGCCTAAAGTCACCCAGCTGGCTTTCACGGCTAAGGCAGGAGTTAAATTCATGGTCTGTCATTTCTAGCCTGGTACCTTAACCACTAATTAAACTGGCTCTCACTTTTTATCACATATATTAATATACCTATATATAAAACACATATAACCCATATAATATCACATTATATGATTTATCTACATAACTATATTATATATTTTATATGTGGTCCAAGACAGTTCTTGTTCAAGGAGACCCAGGTAAGCCTAAAAATTGGATACCCATGCTTTAAACAAAGCTAGCAGCTGTTTATCTGTAAAAGCCCTCTATATCTTACCCATAATCCTGTCACATATGTATCTTGCCCATCTCTGGTTTCCACATGATGTTGCCTTCATCTTTCAGCAGATATATGAAGCAGCCTTCAATCACCTTTTGCTGTTCCAATGTGTAAAATTGGATGGAACAGTTTGGTATTTCTTAGTCATTTCAAACTGGTGGGCATCTCCTCTCTGAGTATCTGACCATTGTCTTCTGCCATCTTTCTAGCCTTTTTCTTCCAGCAAAGAAAGCTGCATACAGCTGTTCAAAAGCCTACAGCTTTACCAGATATTTGGTGAATTTGGAATTTTTGAATAGGTTCAGGTGGTGTGCTTTTTACCTTGTCAAATGCAACAAAGCAAAAGAGATCATCCATGTCAAGGATGAGGGGGGACATGATAGCAGTGTTCCAATATCTCAGGGGTTGCCACAAAGATGAGGGAGTGAAGCTATTTTCCAAGGCGCCTGAAGGCGGGACAAGAAGCAATGGATGGAAACTAATCAAGGAGAGAAGCAACCTAGAACTAAGAAGAAACTTCCTGACAGTTAGAACAATTAACCATTGGAACAACCTGCCTCCAGAAGCGGTGAATGCTCCAACACTGAAAGTTTTTAAGAAGAGACTGGACAGCCATTTTATCTGAAATGGTATAGGGCAGGGATAGGCAACCTTGGGTCTTTTATGACTCGTGGACTTCAACTCCCAGAATTCCTGAGCCAGCATGGCTCAGCTTGGAAACCTCCCTTTTCCTTCAGCATGGCTGACTCAGGAATTCTGGGAGCTGAAGTCCACAAGTCATAAAAGAGCCAAGGTTGCCTACCCCTGGTATAGGGTTTCCTGCATGAGCAGGGGGTTGGACTAGATGACCCCCAAGGTCCCTTCCAACTTAATAATAATAATAATAATAATAATAATAATAATAATAATAATAATAATAATAATATACTATTATATACCTTTCTTGGCCCCATATATGCCCCTTTCCCACATTATTGTCCTGACCTTATAAATGTAGACTAGGCAAACAGCTTACATTATTTGTACTTGCATTATTGAGATAGAGATGAGTGATTTTGTCAGTCCTTCCCAACCAGGGATGTATAATGCTTGTGCACGATATGCATATGCAGATTATATACCTTTCTTGGCCCCATATATGCCCCTTTCCCACATTATTGTCTTGACCTTATAAAAGTAGACCACGCAAACAGCTTACATTATTTGTACCTGCATTATTGAGATAGAGATGAGTGATTTTGTCAGTCCTTCCCAACCAGGGATGTGTAATGCTTGTGCACGATATGCTTATGCAGGGATGTGGAGCACCAGAAAGCCTGTTCGTGTCTGTCTCAAAAGTATCTTGACATATCAGTGTGATCTTGTCATGTGAATGTGGCACAATAAGGAATCCCCCATCCCCCATTATGACACTATTTCCTAAGGAGACAGTTACAGCATTTGCACCTATGCCTAATTCAAAGCATCTCTTCATCCTTCTTCTTGTATTTCTTAATAGGAATAGATGTTAGAAGCCCCTATATTACATAAGATAACTGCTGGATTACTACCAAAGGATCCATTATTGCCATAATAAGCTTGGAAGTGCTACATTACAGTTTATGATGTGAACATAAAACCACAAGCCAACATAATTATTTTTCATGCATCCATAAGGAATATGTCTAAATTAACCACTTATAAGAATGATTTGACATTTGAAATAAAACAGCCCGAATAGCTCATTTTAAAAATGCTGTCATCTTAACAGTATCCAGACATTTTCACCAAAAATAGCTATCCTGTTGTATGAAAAAAAATAATTAGATTAATAATTTAAATAATTATACAAAAAAAGCCCTGCCCCACATGGAGAACCAATTCAGTTTAGGGATAAGGCCTCAAGCTAGAAACCAGGAGACTGTTAAGTTCTAGTTCTAGCCTCGGGCATGAAGCCAATTGAGTGACCTTGGGCCAGTCACTTTCTCTCAGGAAGCAGGCAATGGCAGACCACTTCTGAAACCTTGTCAGGAAAACCACAAGAATTTGTCCAGACAGTCCAGGAATCAGACATGGTTGAATGGAAGAAAAATAAACTTAAAAATTAAAACATTTCTTCTTTTCCATCTTTGTTTTAATATTATCTTCATTAGGGATATGTAAAGGCCTAATTCTGTTTAAGATAAATGATCTTTAATGATAAAAAGAAACGCTTCAAATGGCCCAAGCACAACAAATTTACATTATAGCAAAAAGTGATCTTAATACAAATGTTAAACTTATACCAGTACTAAATATTAAATACTTTTCTTTATACTGTTACTATAATTTTAAAAAGCTTGGACTTTTGAGAGGAAGAAAATGCATTTTTAAGAGTTATTGCTTCAAAAATTAAAGCAACACAATCAGGAAAAAAAACATTAACCTTCTGGTTAATATTACCTCCCCTTTATTTTTCTCTGTAGAAAGAGGGAAGTGAATGCATGTAAAGTGTTTATCGGGACTTTTATTTTCCACAAAATGATTCATTGGTTCTCTGCTGCAAACAGTAATGAGAAACTAGTTGTCTTCTATGAGATAGCTGGGATAATAAAGTCCC
Organism: Crotalus tigris; assembly: GCF_016545835.1. Taxonomy (NCBI): domain Eukaryota; kingdom Metazoa; phylum Chordata; class Lepidosauria; order Squamata; family Viperidae; genus Crotalus; species Crotalus tigris. Next base: position 4,268,449 of record NW_024096545.1, on the reverse strand, counting down.
ACCCCCCCAACTGCCTCATCTTCTTATCAGTGATCACCTCAACATTGCAGGAACCCAGCAATTATTGAGCAACTATCTGGCAGAATTAAAAGTAGTGGGGGCAGAGTGGTTTTGGTTCTTCTGTAGAGATAGATGTCTTCTTGGTACATAGTAGAACTCATCAAATTTGCAGATGACACTAAACTGGCAGGAATAGCCAACACCTCAGAAGACAAAGCTCAGGATCCAAAAAGATCTTGACAAACTTGAACAATGGGCCCTATCCCAACAAAATGAAGGACTGCAGGACTTGGGTTTGGCTAGTCTAAAGAAGAAACGGGTGATATGATAGCAGTATTCCAGTATTTGGGGGGCTACCACAAAGAAGAGGCTGTCAAACTATTCTCCAAAGCACTAGAGGGCAGGACAAGGAACAATGTTTGGTAACTGACCAGAGAGAAGCAACCTGGAATTAAGGAGAAACTTCCTAACAGTGAGGACAATTAACCAGTGGAACATCTTGCCTTCAGAAATCGTGGGTGCTCCATCACTGGAGATTTTTAAGAAGAGACTAGACCAGGGGTGTCACACTGTCGGCCCATGGGCCGGACACGTCATGACGAAACCGTGCCCACCCTATTGCCGGCAATGGGGAAAAAGCTCTGGGACATCGCGAGTTTGATATGTCTGGACTAGACAGTCACTTGTCTGAAATGGTATAGGTTCTCCTGCTTGAGCAGGGGGCTGGACTAAAAGACCTCCAAGATACCTTCCAGCTCTATTCTGTTCTACATGCTGGCAACTGTTGCTGGCTTCCAGCATGTAACGGTTGTCTTTTTTTCCTTTATATCAGGGATGTCAAATTGACGGCCCGCAGGCCAGATGCGTCATCCGGAAGCTGTGTCCACCCATTATCGGCAATGGCAAAACCGTCCCGATATGTTTCGTGATGTCTCATGACGTTGCAAGGTTGACATGTCTGCTTTATATAAAGCATATAAGCTCCAGAACAATGACATCAGTCAATTGTACTGCTGGTCATGGCTTCCCCATTGACTTTGTTTGCAGAAAGTGGCAGAGAAGTTGGAAATTACAATCATGTGACTTAGGGATGCTGCAACAATAATAAGTTCGGGCCACTTGCCAAGCACTTGGATTGCGATCACATGACCACCAGAGAGTTGCAAGGTCATAACTACCACTATTGTAAATTCAGTCGCTGAATGAGTGGTTGTTAAGCGAGGATTACCTGTATTATTTCATGTAATCAGTCTCTCCTCTCTTTACAAATGCCTTGGCTGTTACAAAACAGAATAGATGTACAAGTTTTCAGAAAAAGGACACAATAAAAATTTATTTTAAATATATTATAAAAGAAAAACCATTCAATTCGTAAAAATACTAAACTTGACATCCAAATGATTTCCAGTTAATCAGCAATACTACATTAAAGTGCTAGACATCCTTGATCTTTTCCAATTTAAGACAATGTCCCAAGATGCACAAAATAAATACACAATTCGTGGCAACATCCAATTTAAAAGAAACTGTTAAGCATGCATTACAAAGAGGGAAACTGTTTAAGAATCCCTGAAGACTTTCTACATATGAGCTGCATTTTTCCTGTTTCTTTCTCCTTAAATCTTTAGCTGTTTAATAGTATTGTTGGAAGAGCTAATTTTATACTTACTTTGGTTACGAATAATGCAATGTTGTGAACTTAGTGCATATAATTTTCTTTGTGATAAAAACATTCTACCCACCACAACATATGTTTGTATGCTTTTAAATTGGTTCAAATTAAAACATTGTTTTACCTACTAGAATGTGAAGGTACAGGTAGTCTTCAGCTTACGACCACAATTGAGCCCAAAATTTATATTAAGTAAGAAATTTGTTAAATGAGTTTTGCCCCATTTTATGACTTTCCTTTCCACATCTGCTAAATGAATCACTGCAGTAGTTAAATTAGTAACCTGGTTGTTAAGTAAATCTGGCTTCCCCATTGACTTTGCTTGCCGGAAGATTGCAAAAGGGGGTTATATAACCCTGGGACACTGCAACCATCATAAATGTGAGTTGTCAAGCATCTGAATGTAAATCACATGATCATGGTGATGCTACAACGGTTGTAAGTGTGAAACGTGGTCATAAGTCCCTTTTTCCCGTGCTATTGAACATAAATTTATTGGAAAGCTTAGAACAGAAGATAGTTCAAAACCCCCATTATAACTAGAACTCAAATTGGGCTATCGTTTTTAAATTGTTATCTTGATCTAAAAATGATATTTAAGGATGATAAATAAAATTTGTGTAAAATTTCGTTTTTACTATCGAAACACGACTACAACAGTGTCTCTTCATTTAAAGCATTTATGTATTCTGTTTTAATTTAAGAACAAAAGAAGCATTCTGTTCAAAAAACAGAACAAAATCAACTTATCTTGTATACTTCCTATGTTGGCACCCAGTTGAGATTGAACCTAGCTGGGACAAAAGCACCCGTGGAAAGTCACTATAGGAAGATAAAATAAATCCCTTTCTTGGGGAAGACTTGCTTGGTTCTCCTAAGATCAGTAATGAATTCAGAGTGTTTAAAAATCTTTAGCAATATTTGATTTAAAATCTAGTTCACTGTGATTGTTTACCAAGATACTACAATTTCTGGAAAAAGTTTATGTACTTTGAGCCTGTTAAGGGCATTTAGAAATAGGGTGCTAGATTTCTAAACAATTAGTGGCATAATTTTATATGCAGTAATAACAGGAGGCATAGTATCAGGCTGCACCGGAAATAATCCAAGACACAGAAACTGTGTGCAGCTCTTCAGTCAGAAATTTTGATTTTGTTACATATTAAAGGACTAATTTCTCTCTTTATGCTAGTTTAAATTCTGTCAAACTAACAATTTTTATATCAATGTCAGCACTCTGTGAATAGCTCTGTAAAACATTTTTCCCCAGATGTGAATATTTTGTGTTGCAGATCTAGACGAAAAATGAAGATCAAACTAGAAACTTAATCAAATCAAGGAATGTACTGTTTGCATGGTAAAAAGAAATATTGTATGACCTACTAATCTTCCACAGGTAGCCCTTGACTTATGACAGTTGGGACTGGAATTTTGGTTGCAAAGCAATATGGTCATTAAGGAAATCATCACATGACAACCAGATTTCCAGCCATTTTTATAATAGTTGTTAAGTAAATCACCATAGCTATTAAGTGAATCATATGGTCATTGAAGTGAATCACACAGTTGTTAAGCAAATCCAGTTTCCCCAATTGACTTTGCTTGTCAAAGCGAGTTGGGAAGTTGCAAATCACAAATCACAAGATCTTGCAATTGTTGTGAATGTGATTGCCAAGCAATCATATTCAATCACCTGACCATAGAGGGTGGTACGTCATAATTTTGAGGTTGTAAGTCATTTTTTCTGTCACAACTTTGAATTAAATGAATGATCATAAGTCAAGTACTGACTTCATCATTATTTTTATCAACAGCAATATGATGAGAAAATGGCCTGATAACATCAATAAATAACAACCCTTAACAGATTTTGTTGTACTATTCACATTTCTGGTACAGAAGCTATTAGTTCCTGAAGCTGACTAAAACCACTGTGAAAATGTATTCAAGCATACATAAAGGTGTAAACAGTTTTCTTTTACCACAGCCCTATTATTATTATTATTATTAATAATAAATTAATTAATTAAATGTATATGCTGCCCATCTCATGGTTCGAGGCAACTAGATATTGGGAAGGTTGCCTAATATCCCATATAATTAGTTATATTTTGCTTTGCTTGGAAAATCACTGGAGAAATTGGGGTTAACGCTTTCATATCTGTGTGCAACCATCTAGGACTAATAGCCAGTCAGGACGTCCTGGGAAGATTTTTACCTCCCAATACTTGTACTTGTCAATGAAGTGAAATGTTGGAACTCAGAGATTCTCAGGTTTTCTAAATTATCCGTCATCCTTCCAGCTTGCAATCTGAATTTATAATAAAACCATACCCTCAAAATATCACGAACTGCTAAATGTACATAAGTCTTGTACATTTCATACCCATTTTACTCTTGTCCAGCAAGGCACTAGGAAATTGTTCAAGTTTAAGCTTTTGTTGTACATTTGCATTTAAAAAGGCACTTCTTTATTTTAATGATGCTGTTATGTTCAATTTTACTGACATTCTAATGGGGCAAGCATATGCAAAAGTTTTCTAAAACAGTTTCCTGCAATTAATATCTTTAGTTGGCTTCCAAAAATTCACATAGCATCACAACTGGCCACTATATTTCACTTCATAAAAGGTAAACAGTCAAAACAGTGAGTTAAAACTATACTGAATCACTGCAATTAAGTGAGGAACCACCTATTTACAATCATTTAGAATACCTTATGGAACAGCATTTCTTTCTCTCTCTGTTATGATCTATAAAGCCCTATACAACTTGGAATGAGACTATCTGAAGGACTGTTCTTTCTGAATCTTCCTTGGCTTTTAGATATTTGATAAATGTCTTCTCTCACTCCAGCATCAAGAGAGATATGTTTGATGGGAACTCAAGAAAATTCCTTGTTGATGTCTGGAGTTGCCTGTCCCGAACAATCATCCTTCTACCAGTGGGTAACAATATTGTTATTTAGGCTGACTTTTAAGTATATTTTGACTGCTAAATTAGACATATATACTATTGTTTTCACAATTCAGCTTTAATTATGTTTTACATTGTAAATGTAATATTTGTGTAAATTGTTAACTTCCTGGAATTTTTTTTGTAGGATTTAAGTCTAATTGAATTAATACAAGGTCACAATACCCACTATTGTTTTGTAAACTTAGCACCGATAGATGTGATCTTTATATAAAATATGCTTGCTACTTGAGGTCAAGTTATGTGACTATTAATCTTTGTAATATGTCCTAGTAAAATTGGGAAGCTAAATTTTTATTTTTAACATAACTAGTTGATAAATTTCCAAAGGGAGTATTGACATACATGCAATCTGGAAAGTTTATAGAACATGTTCTTGTGATTATAAATAAAAATGAATGTGGACTAATTATATACAAACATGGTAAAAATGAATGTTCATTTTTTCAACTAGTCAACTGCTACTATAACAAAATGTTCAAGAGTTCTAAAAGAATCATTAGTATGAGAAATCAAGAAATACTAATATGTCAATTTATTTGGCAAAAAAATTACAAGTATTATATTGCTGCAGAGAAGTCAAAAATTTTCACTGTCCACTTAAGATTTAATTTCTGTCAGTTTCTAATGGATTATTGATAGTATTACCATAGATGTAAGGGCCAGTATTGTAACCTGATTAGGAGTATACATTAGGAAATTCCTAGTTAAAATCTGACTTTATTCTTAAACTTGCCACATATGGCTTGTCCAATGCCTATCTGTTATCACAGATATCTGGCATTCATATCTGTGAACACTGTGTAAACATATACTGATCATTATATATTATTTAATCATGCCCACCATGAAAAAAACTTCAAGTAAAAATGGCAACTGGTCATGTACAGTATTTACTGCTATTATTACTATAAGTTATGGTGTGCAAGAATAACACTAATAAGTGTATTCTTACATTTTACTGTAATCTACATGTTTCCTGATGTTTAGTTATTTCAGTTATTTAAACATTTTCAGTAATGTTTCATTCTTGCAGCTTCTTAACTAAGAACTGAAAAAGGAAACAAAACTTAAGAAATTGGATAATTAAAATTTGAATAAAGGACATTTTCTCATGAATTCATTTTTGAATTCTAACTGTGTCCCTCTATACACTTCACAGATTGTCTACATGTAGCATAGTTATAACAATGCAGATTTCTAGACTTCTTGCTAATGGGGATGAATTATCTAGAGACATACATGCAGCATCATCAAAGTAAAGACTGGCCTGATAGTCACTCTCTCCTGAGATTCTTCCTTTTTCATTTTTTAGAAAATTATTTTTTAAAAAATTGTCATATCTCCTGTAAAAATTATGACTGTAATATTTACATATAAATAATGTCTTTAAAGATCAAGATTCTTATTAAAGGTTTCCAAGACTGTTGAATTCGTATGTTCAAATATCCATTGTTGGGTTGGAGATGAAGGACTGCACATGTTCATGAAGATTTTTCGATCACTTTCATTACAGTCCATGCAGCTGCCGCTTACTGGGTGATAAAGTGTCTTGTCCTGAGGATGAAAGTTAAAATTAGTCTCATTACATGCACTATTTATTATTTAAATTAACTTTTTTCATATCAGAAGTCAATATATTATCCAACAGACTTTATTTGGAATGATGTTTTGCAAAAGAAATATATTGTTAATTTTTTGAAATTATGATTCTATTTGCTCTTTCTTGAATCTCTTGTTCTGAACAACATATTATAGCTCCTTTTTGGGTTTTTTTCTATTATCTAAGCAAAAAATAAGGTATCATTCAAAAGGTTACAAGATGATCACATCATTGATGCAAGTACAGGTACTCACTTTCCGATATTTCCATAGCTGATTTCCTTTCATTCCATGACAGTCATAAAGGGTGACTGGGCTGTTGTGGGAAATAGCATCAAAACAATATTTCTTTGCATGCTGAGGGTCTCCTGGACGGATATCCTCTCGCCAGCTGAATGTGAATACCTGTTTAATAAACATATGCTATCAGAAATAAATGAAAAAAAAAACCCCACATTTTTCTTCAGATTAATTTTTAATCATTTATCCTTGGACAAGAAATTAGATGTATTATAATAAAAGGCTGCCATTGCATTCTCAAAAATGAGCATATTAAGATTTTGTGTACTGTTATGAGTCTTGCAAATATTGTCTCTACATATCATATACTGTAGAGCAGGCATGTCAAACTCGCGACGTCACATGATGTCACGCGACGTCATTGCCGGAAATGGGGTGGGCGCAGTTTCATCGTGACGCATCCGGCCTGCGGGCTGGCAGTTTGACATGCCTGCTGTAGAGGAATTATGCAATAATTGATGCTTTAGATGCCTTAACTTAGGGGTGTCAAACTTGCCATGTCACGTGATGTGTCACAACATACTGCGACTTTTTCCCCATTGCAGGAGCTAGGGTGGGTGCGGTTTTGGCATGATGCATCCGGCCCGTGGGCCGGCAGTTTGACACCCCTGCCTTAAGTCATCAAAAATAGAATATATCTAGTTGATATATTAATGACTTCTGTCTCTTGACAGTTATAGACAGTCTTGGGGATTGGGTCATGACCACTAAGATAGTCTATATCAGTAATGCTATTACTGCCAGTGCTAAGAAGAGTCATATAATTATAGTTATCATTAAGAGCAATTATTTTCCATTGTTTTAATGATACGCAGCATTTTGGTTCAGTATTTAAAAAGTGCTTTAGAGTACATGACAACACAAAACACTCTTAAACTCATTGGCCTATTAGCATCGATTGGTCTGTGATAAATGATGTTACATTTTAGGACAGAATCAATCATTGCAATTCATTTTTCAAGAATAGTTACGTTGAGATCCATGAAAGAATATTCTGCAAAGCCTTCATTGGTGAAAAGTTTACTCAGTGATTTTTGAAAAATTTCTGAATTGTATTCATCTACATTTTTGCAAAGATTTGCCAATTTCTTCAATGTAAACCAACTGTAAATGGTACTGCTGACAGATAATGGTAAATGCTACAATGAAGAATACACAAGTATGCTTTATTGGTGTCTAGGTGATATTTACTGTATGAGCTGATCAAGACTTGCAGGGAAAGTGGGCTGAAAATGACAGAAGTCTGATGTGAGTTTTGATATTGTCCATAACTCTGTATAATAAAAATATCATCAACAAATCTTAGTTTTAGAAAATGATTTAGGGAGCAGGAATTAAGGAAGCATTGTCTAAATAGTAATATTGCCATAATATGATGACATATATTTTCCCCAAGTTAAAGTAATTTTTATCCTTTTCCAACTGCTCTATGTATATTATGAGTATATTATATGCGTACTATGTGAACATAACACTGTATTTGTCTCTTAGTATTATATTTGATTTGTTTTTTTAATTCTGCTTTTATTACTTTATAAGTAACTTTAAATGCAAACATACTTAATACTTCTTCCTCCAATTTTCCCCACAACAACCCTGCAAGGTGGATTGTGCATAAATAGAAACATAAATTAAGTTCATCTTAAAAAATGCACTTACCTGCACATTGCTCCATGCAGCTTCTCCTCTACCTTTCACACAGGTTTCAGCTCTTAGTGGTGAACCTAAGGTCCCATGCTTTGTATCTACACAAAGACCGGTCCCTACATTACGGATCTGTGAAATAAAATCAGTGATGAGAGCCATTTAATAAGCAATAGCTTCACTGGATGAAATTTGTGATGCAATTCTTAGTTTAAAATGCATACAAAAATGATGTATGCTGCAGTTTTTAAGCAGTTTTAAGTCCAATTTTTATACTACCTTAAAAATAGCAAGAAACAGGAGAGAATAGATTTACAACTTAACTAAATTTATTAAACTGACATGAATCAGAAATATCACTGAATCATTTATCTTTGAGCTGTGGTGGCGCAGTGGTTAGAATGCAGTATTTTCAGGCTGACTCTGCTCATTGCTAGGGGTTCGATCCTGACTGGTTCAAGGTTGATTCAACCTTCCATTCTTCCAAGGTCAGTAAAATGAAGACCCAGATTGTTGGGGGTAATATGCTGATTCTATAAACTGCTTAGAGAGTGCTGCAAAGCCCTACCCAAACAGTTCTTCTTGAGGATGACATATAAGTTTTGAATAGTTATTTAAGATTACAATTGAGGTTTGTTGTTGTTGTTAGTTGCAAAGTCGTGTCCGACCCATCGCGACCCCATGGACAACATTCCTCCAGGCCTTCCTGTCCTCTATGATCTTCTGGAGTCCATTTAAGCTCACGCCTACTGCTTCAGTGACTCCATCCAGCCACCTCATTCTCTGTCGTCCCATTCTTCTATTGCCCTCAATCTTTCCCAGCATTAGGCTCTTCTCCAGGGAGTCCTTCCTTCTCATTAGGTGGCCAAAGTACTTGAGTTTCAACTTCAGGATCTGGCCTTCTAAAGAGCAGTCAGGGTTGATCTCCTCTAGGACTGACAGGTTTGATTGCCTTGCAGTCCAGGGGAGCGCAGGAGTCTTCTCCAGCACCATAGTTCAAAGGCCTCAATTATTTTGCACTCAGCCTTTCTTATGGTCCAGCTTTCACAGCCATACCTTGCAACTGGGAACAACTGAGGTTACCTTCTGTCAATTCACTCCTAACTAAACCTCCAAAATCTTTCTCTCTTCAGTTCCTCCTCCCTGCATAATTTAAAGAGAGAGAAGAGGAACCCTGTAATACCATTCTGTGGGTGTTTTACTATCCAATCATCATAGAAACTAATATAGCAAATTCCTGTTGACATATATACATTGTTCAATTCCTGTAAGTAATTCTGTAATATTGAAATTAAAAATATGCATTAAAAACACATTGACCAGCCTCGGGAACTGCAATCAGAGAGACCAGAAATTCTGTGATTATTATGGTATTTGCAACCGTATGCTAAAGTGTAGGCAAATGGGCTGAATGACTTGAATAAACTAACCTCTCCCCAGGCAGCTGCTGGAGGTTCCACAGGTGGGTAGAACTTTCCCAAGTCCCAAGCAACTTCATTCATAAACCACTTGAAACTTTTGCAGTTCAGTTTAATACGAAGTTCTTTCTGTGCAGCCACATCCCCTGCTGACAGATGTCGATATTCAGGTCTTCTTTGATAAATGTATTCTGCATATTCGTCCATCCATACTTCAGCCACTCGTTTCAAGTTCTACAAGATTCCAGTATTATAAATAAAAAATAAAAAAAATCTCTTGATAAATATGAAGGAAAGGAAAAATAAAAAAAAATGGCTAAGGGTAATGGATAGGATAAGGACAACTAGTGATAAGCAACTCTTCTTGACTTAATATTTCTTTTCTATTGGCACGTAGACTTAATATGTTAAAAGGTTAAAAAGGTAAATTAATGTATTTTAGATAGACACTAATCTCACCACAGTATTTGGCTGATGTATATATTGCCAGCTTGACTCAAAGGCAACTTCATTTTGTAGAATTCAAGATACACTATTTCATAATGAAATTATAATACTAAGTAAATCCACTAAAAGTTGATTAAAATTTAATACTTAACTCTTTGATAGATAAAATAGTTTTAAAGCTAGGCTTGTAATATAGGGAATCAAGTAAGAGAATGTATAATAAATTTTGAATAAATTAAAGGAATTTTCCCATTACTTCTTTTCCCACAAGAGGGAGCCTCTAACCACATTTTAAGATATGTTAATTTTGAATAAGAAGTAAAATATCTTTAAAAAATATTCACAATCTGAAAAGAAAAACTTGAATTTATAGTTAGGTAGCGACTAAATTTTTCATTGGAGCATATTTTCAAATATTCTAAAAACTGGTAAGTTCTTCATTTTAATTGTGCATATGAAAACTTAATAATGATATGAATATTGCACGTGTTTAACGGTAACTTTAGATCTTCAGACCTCTTACTAATGCATTTTCCTTAATTTACCTATCTTCTGCTTACAGGGACATGAATTTCTAAAATAAAAGACACACGAACAGGCTTCCTGTGGTAACAGATGACTATTTTTACTACAGTTCAAGTGAGTGATTTTTTAAAAAAATACTCCATTGTGAAGGTGTAAGAATAGCCCAGCAAGATTGCTTCTTACCCTAGCTAAGCTGACTCCTGTTGGAACCTTATAAGGGACATATTTTCTATAAATGTGGCCGACTCGAGAACAAGGGATATCTTCCATGCGACCTCCACACATCCAGACCTGTGAAATAGGAGAAAGAATATGAACAATTTAATTTTTTGACTATGTTGTGAATCAAAGCTTTTGAAAACAGAGATAATATTGCAATTTCAGCAAAATACACTTAGACCTTATATATTGTTCTGTGCCATTTCAGAGTAGTATGTACTGTATCTAAAATTATTTGAACCAACAGTGTATTATAAAAAATATCAGACTGTAACACATACCCCTAAACTAATTGGAAGATGAGGTTTCTAATGCACAATTTGCCTTATGTTAGTTTGTCTCAAAGAATACTCATCTTTTATATACAGGTTAAGTCAATCTACTAATACATGTTTTGTAATTCCCAGAGTATGCATGAAATGTCTAATTGTTATAAGAACAATAAGGAGATTTTTATTCTCCTACTGACACTTAGATATTTTCAAATATGAGGAGAGCATGCAGGTATCAACCATGCTGCTGCAGACTTACAATTAGTGAGAATAATTGTAATATCTTGCTATGCTGCAAATGAACTATAGTCCTCATTTAATGAGCATTTGATGCTAAAACAGCACTAAAAGAAGAGACTTATGACCTTTGCTTGAGGTCCAAACATTGTACCTTCTCTGTACTCACATTAACAAAATTTGGACCTGCTTGCATTATGACCGCCTTACCCTCAGTTGATTTTGCGTCATTTTCAATGCCTGCCTCCCCTCCACTGGGCTCACCCTCTTGGCCTCAAGCAGGACAGGTGCTGTGGAAATGTCTCATTGATCAGCAGGCAAAAGCTATGTCTGTGTGTGTGCTGCTTGTGTACCACAACTGACCAAGTCCTTCTTTTGCATGCTGGTCAGAGTCTCATTTTGCTTAAGGAGGACCTGGCTGACATGCAAAAGGAGGAGCTAGCCAGCACTGGGAAAGGAGGACCTGGCTATATACCAGTATGACAGAAAGCCTTGGTCAGTAGTAATGCATGGTGCAGAGGCATAGCAATGGCATCAAGGGCACCTGGCATAGAGATAGATAGGTGTCCAAAAGGGCAGAGATGGTGGATAGGGGAATTTGAAATGAAGGCAGTCCTTATCTTCTTCTAACAATGGCTTGAATCCAAGTGAGTCTTCACCTAATAACCATGTGGGATTCATTCAATTATAGCAACTGGAATTGCCAGAACAGTTGCTAAGCAGAGCAGTCACACAATTGTTTGCTTAACAATAGTTTCTGGGGTTATTAAATGAGAACTATTTGTACTTTTAATTAACAGTTAATTGCTTAGTGATTAAGAGCTTATCTAACTCTTATTAGATAATTATTTCCCATTTTGGCTTTACTAAGGCCGAAAGATTGCTAGAAAGTTATTACCTGGTTATTCTCCCCAGAGTAGAGTGAAAGCTAAATGGACTTTCTTTGGTTTTGTTTTTAGAGTTATTAATGATTCTTTGTGTTTGTGTGTGTGTGTGTGTGTTTTATGTTTTTAAAAAAGAATTTAAGCCACCCAGAATGATTGCAAATTGAGTGGCCTATAAAATGAACAAACAAATAGTGTACTGACAAATTTAATTCTGAATTTAAAACTGAGCTTCAATTAGCTTGACTAGTACTTGCAGTTATCATCCCAGTAATATCGACATTTGATCAAGAAATTTATTATTCTTGAATCTTTGTCAGCTCTCAGTATGAACATTCTTTCATACTTGAATGGATGTAACTTCTGTCAGTCTATGTCACTGGTTACAAAATGTTTTCCTTTATTACTCAAAACTCCTTATCGGAAAGTTTTTTATATTCAATGTAGGTAAAACACGTTTAAGTCAATTTTAATACCCTATGTGATTGAGTAATAGGTTTTTGTGTTGTTACCCAAAGAGAAAATACTTTAACCCAGTTTTGGGTAATTTAGCTTGATTTGGGAAGCATTGAATAATTGAAATAGAGCTTTTGTTTAGTATATTCCTTTCAATATGCTTAAATTATATTTAAATATTTTGATTAATAACACACTTTAAAACAGTTTAAGTGTGTTGTTATTAGTTATAGAATATAAATATGCATTTATTTATAAACTAATAAGCTACAAAATGATTTTAAAGGTTGTCTGCTTAAGAATATGGCAAACTTTCTAATTATCCAGCGAAAGTTTTGTTAGATGTCTGACACTGAAATGCTTCATTTTGTAAGCTTTCATTTTGCAAACGAAATTCAATAGTGAGCTGTCCCTCAAGCCATTTTATGAATTAAAATAATATTTTAATATTAATAGCAATAAAAATGTAATAGTGGTTTTAGGAGATGACAGCACTCTTATTTTATATTTAAATAATTCTTGAATGCAACTAGTATAGTCTTTAAGATAGATAAACATCGTGAATAGATAAACTAGTACAAGAATTTTTAAACAAGTTTGCAAAATGCTGCTTGACTGCATGTTTCTTTATTCTGCTATAACCAGTTATTGTTTTCCATTGAAATCTTATTCTACATTATGTTCATTTTATTTAATATTAAGGTGAACTTTTCTTTTTGAAAATCTGACATTTTATACTTTATCTAATATTTCATAGGGTCTATGAAATGTGGACCACTGCATTTCAGAAACATATTCTTCTTGGACCATTTTAAAACCTGGAAAAAATGCTAGAAATGATTAAAATAAAATGTCTGATCTGATTTTATCCTTATGTTATATCTACAGTTTGTCTTTTCAGTTTGCAAATGTAATTTAAAAATGCTTAAGATGATTCTTATACAATCAGATTGGAATGATAATTCCAATAATTTTCATTATTTTATTTTTAGGTCAACAACTTTAATTAATGGCCCACTTGATGTTCCAAATTCATAATCAAAGCATATAGTTTCAATAAAGAAACTATCATAGCAGGAAAACTCCAAGATTTGGGAATATAAATTTCAGAAATAAATCCTACATACATCCAATTAAGTTGTGAACAGAAGTATTGGAGCAAGAAGATACCAGCTGATTAGGGAATCTGGTGTATAAAAGTATAACCTATTCCCCCTAACCATATGTCCATTTCTGAAAAATAAAAATGTCCTTTAGCTGCGGCCAAGATTGTTAACTGATAACTTCCCACCAAAAAGTCAGGGTAGTAAATTGCATCTTGGGGTTTATATCTTATTTACTAGGCTTATATGCCTCTCCAATTTTAACTATAATCAGCTTATGGAGCTACAAATAGTAAAAGGATCAAAGCAATCCACAACACCACCCGTAATACCTGACAATGAGGAACAGTTCTAATATATATTAGAACATTCCCCTAGACTAGCCCCAACTCTTCTCGCTTTCTGTAAGCTGACTGTTTCAATGTCCTTTTGGGGTTTGAGAAGCTGTGGTTTGAATGCTTATATATATATAGTTTGCATAACAAGCCCACACTTAAACACCTATCTGCCATTAACCTATAAACCAGGTAAATTATTTGTAAGTTCATACTAAAATATTACAAGTCTCTTTACTTCACTCTTAACTAGCTAAACTCCATGTTTTTTAAAAATGGTTTCCACTATTGATGTAGCACATATAAATATACAGTAATTTCAAAAGCAGGCTTCCTATTCATTTTTATTGCTGCTTTGATTCATTTTATTATTAAAATCTTTGTCTGGTTACAAATTTCATTACAAGAAAACAAGCAGCTCTTGTCTCTGTTAAAAAAGGAACCAGTGAAAATGAATATCATGTTACATTACTGTAGAAGGGGAGGAAGCAAAAGGCTGAATTAAACATTACTGAAGAAGAAAATGAGCAAGCATCAGTCAAGCAGTAGTTCTTGCTATAAGTCCCTTTTGATTTTACCTTTCCATGAAACAGCATGCTTCTCACTGAAGCATTCAAAATTAATATTTTGTCTCACAAAGTTGTTTGTGCCTCGTAATCCGTTCTTTTAAAAGAAACAAAATGGCAATCTGGATTTCCCAAAACCATGTTGGATTCATATAGCGGCTAGTGAAATACAGTAAATGTTTAAAATGTGGTATTTTTAATTAAAAATGCAAATTTCTTGGACAAATAGTTTTGTCAGAAAAGCAGAAATAATATTGAATTTATAGTACCATTTCCTTCCAAGAAGTAGTATTCAATTCCCTTCTATGTATAATTAGCTTGTTTGATCATGAGACACATAATACATGTTTGAATACATTTTTAATAGCATTAGTGATGCATGGAACATTATCACTGCATTTTTATTTTATGTTGGCCTAATCCAGTGGTGGCGAATCTATGGCACGGGTGTCAGAGCGGCACTCAGAGCCCTCTCTGTGGGACACGTGCCGCTGCCCCAGCCTCGCCTCCCCCACGACCCCTTCCTCTCCAGCAGCCCCCCTGAAGGAGAGTCGCCCCTGAGCATGGACCACACGGAGCAGTGCAGCCAAGCAGCATAGACAAGACTCTGCCCTCACACCCCATCGTGCACAGTTGATGCTGCAGGGCGCGGGCAGAGGGCGTGACCACCATAGCGTTTCTGGGCTGCCTGGGTGATCTGCAGCAGGCTCTGGAGGCGGTGAGTGGCCCTGCGGGCAGGCGGGGCAGGGGGTGGAGCAGGGGCGGAGCCAGTTTTTGGGCACTCGGTCTCTAAAAGGTTCGCCATCACTGGCCTAATCCTTGAAACTTATATATCCATACATATGTAGAACCACTGAAAGCTATCCTCAGACAATATATTGGTCATTTTCTGTCATCATTTCCTTTTTACACAAAAATAAATATTACAAGATGGTATTGGATTCTAATGCAAAGCTGACAAAACATGAGATAAATACAATAATAGCAGCTCCTCTCTGAAGGTTTAGGAAATATACTGTAAATGAACAGAATAAACTAGCTTAGTATCTCTAAAATCTATTTTTTTTAGCAATTTTACTATAATAGTTGTACTATCTGGTAAAATGGCATGCTTTAATTTTGTTTTTAGTGCAACTGACTATAATTGAATGCACAATTTTCTACTTAATTATTCTCAAGTAAAGCTATGTTTTTGAGGTAACCATACAAGGGAATAAACTGATGTATACAAGAAAAAGAATCAAAGAGGGTAAGTTGTATATCTTGACAAGAAATTATAAATCAGCATATGGTTGCAAGTCATAGTTATATAGTAACTGTTGTTCTGTGTTAATGTTTCCCAACTCTGATAACTTCCAAAGGAGGAGAATTCTAAAAGCTGCCACATTTGGGAAACAGTGTTCTACTTTATAATGTGGTTTAGAATAAGTCAATACTGGAAAGTCCATATATCAAGTAATTATATTATGGATGTTGGGTAGCTCATTGGATACCTGAGGTAGTTGATTACTTTAAGGTTCTTTGAGGACCTGGAAGAATTAAAGTGTAAAATGAATGTGGTTTCAGAAAGTGAAACTGGATCAAACCACTTAAGATTTGTGGATTTCTTGAAGATGAAGTTGAACTATAAGAACTGCTATTCACTTGATAAAAACTGTTTCAGCAGAAAGGCTCAAAGTTAGTACTTGGTACTGGTAGAAATAGCTGTCAGTTACAAAAAGGTATTGTGATTGAGAACTGAAAGTATACATCCTGTAGGCAAACTAGACCTATGACAAAAGCACAGTAGATGCTGAAGAATGTAACTGTGAATTTTTAGAGAGAAATGGAAATTTGGCTTTAAATACAAATGGCATATTTTCAATTATGTATTTGTTCTGACGCTCCCATTCAAGTAAAAGCTTTGTAATATGCAATTACGCAAATAAATTTGAACTTCCTTCTGCTTATTACAATAAAGTTATACATTTTAATATTTAAATTCTTTTTCTTGTTTCTTTGTATTCTTATACTTTTGAACAATAACATACTATTTATTTTCCTGAGGGAAAGTCTTGAATTAGATTTTTATCCCATTTGTATTACTTTATAAGGAACTCAAAGTGGTAAACATATATAATATTCCTTCCTCCTATTTTCCCCACAACAACAACTCCAAAAGGCACGTTGAAATGAGAGAAAGTGACTGGCCCAAAGTCACCGAGGTAGCTCTCATGCTTAGGGAGGGACTAGAACCTACGGTCTCCAGGTTTCTAAGCAAGCATTTTAACCACTATATGAAACTGGCTCTGTTTTAAAATATTAATAATGAATATTATGTTTTAAAGTAAAAGTTTCCCTTCCCCAGTATATATAAAGAAATAAGATTCTTAAAGGCATGCATTAGGTATCACATCCGACTACAGCATTGTCACAATCAGATTCTTCCTATTGGCTATGTAGATCCCCTGACATCATTCATACATGCTTCAGTGATAATATTTCAATAGGAATGAATGATATTTAAATATATAAACTATTCTAAGTGCAGTACAAATACTATCCATCTGAACTGAGTGAAAATGCACAGAAAATCATAACACATTTAAAATTTAAAAAACAAGATTAAACTTGTATCAATAAAGAACAGAGAAATGGATTTAAGTGCAGGATAAGGATTTAATTTCTAACTTTCCCTTATTTATACTGACATAAACATTAAGACAACCCTCCCTTAAAACCATACTGTAAATGTAAATCTACTTTTTACTCTCAGTATTTTGTGGTGTCTTATTCAGAGAGTTGGGGTCCCTCCTAATTTTATTCCCACAATAACTTTTTATCAGGTACGTTGGACTGAAGTTAGCCCAGGGTGTTTTGTGTCAATAGAGGCTTGAAATTTAGTCTCTCAAGCCATAACCAATGCCTTTACCACTATACCATACATCTATCATTATGGAAAGTATAGTTTAGATCTCAGTTATTGGACAGGAAAATGTGGAGTTGATGGCCTGAAACTGATTATCTGGAGAATGGAATACATATACACATCATATACATGTTGTGAGTTTCCCTTCATTGTAATTCCTGGTATGGGTGCATGAATTGTAGCATGAACAGATATTATCACTTTAAAACTAAATTCATTTGTTGATTCTCTCTCTCTCTCTCTCTCTCATTATTTTTGATCTTGACTAAATCAAGACTGAAGAGGATAATGAACATAAACTTACTAATGAACATAACTTACCCTAAAGAAAATGTTAACTAGGATAAATAACTGAATAATTTGGCTTAACACACATTGCAAATTTAGTCTTTAAAATACAGAAAACATTATTTTGGAAGTTGTCCAAACTTAATTTATTCTGTTCTTCAGAGGCCGATTTTTTTGTGTCATTTTATATGTCAATGAATCCTTAAAACAAGATGATGGAGTTTCATAGTTTAAAAAATAAGAATCTTTTTTGAAATTCTTATGAAGAAATCTGTTACGATTTCATCAAAATAGTGTCTTCTATCAACCACAGTTGAATGAATACATTAATTTATCTTAATTTCTGAAAGTATACTCTTTCAGTTAAATGTCATTTTCTATTGCACAAAGGAAGAGAAATAGAAAGGACCTTAACTGGGATTAATTAATTATCCTTTCTGGCATGAAATAAAACTCTTTGAAATATTGTGTGTAACTAGTCAAATGAACGAAGTAGCTTCATTTCCTGCATATCAAGCAGTGAATACTTACTCTAGCAGTTTGGAAACAAAGAACTTTCCCAGGCACTGTCATCACTCTTGGAAAGAACTGCTTTAGAAAAGGTCCAACTAGAAATGATGAATGCTGTTTGTACCTCTCCCACAGAGAATTACACTGTTATACCGTTTCTTTATACACAATAGTAAAATGGATAAATGGAACCAAAGGGGAAATAAGAAACCTCCAGTATGTCTTTATTACTGTTCTGGAGATAAACAATAGGAAGAACATTTCATTTATTACATATTCTTTGTCAAATGAATGTAGTTTGATAGAATGCTAATAACACTAAGCAGTTCATATTTAGAAAAACTATTCAGACAAAACAGAAGACAAGAAATTATAATTATCAAGGAAGCTACATCTTGTTGTTAGCAAGACTGAATGATCTACAGTGCAATGTTTTTGCTAGTCTCCCACTGGATTCATGCTGAAACTTAATTATTCTTAATTAAAGTAATAATGATATTTGTCAATCAATAGTTAACTTTTAGTAACTAACCAAGTAAGCTAATAGTAATTTCATTTACTATAAACAAGTAAATTTACAAATCACATAGACCAATTCATCTATTAAAATATTTATCTGGTATTTAACTGGTTACTTTCCAAAGCTTTTTAATTGATAAGAATTTAACCATTTGCTTGAGCTTAGCCTTCCTTTACAAATATACTCTTATTAGTCAGTGTATCAGTGATACATGAAAAAACTCTCTAAAGTGAAGTAATAGTATGAATATTATTTCATTTCCATGATGGCTTTAATAGTAAAAGTACTCCAGTATGATCTTGAACAGTATATTTAAATAACATGCTCAGTCAGAAAAAAAGTTAAATAACAAATGTGCTACAGTCCCTGTGCATATCCATTGGTTTTTCCATGGATGGACAAAATACAGTATTTTATGTCACCTGGCTCTGTCACACTATTTTCTATTGCCATAAACACCCAGAGTATATTCAAGGTTTGTAATAGATTAATTTATGGTTAAATAAAATGTAATAATTGCATTGCCCCAAATTCAGACAATACAGTTAACTATAAACCAGTCACAGATGAATAGTTTACCTCTCTGTGAGAAGAGCCAAGACAGCATATACTTTAGAAGGAGAATAGAATAAATAGAATAGAATAGAATAGAATACTTTATTGGCCAAGTGCGATTAGACATACAAGGAATTTGTCTCAAAGATGCTCTCAGTGTATATGCAAAACAAACAAATAATAATAATCAAAATAACAAAGGATAGCAATCATAATAATGATACCAACAGAGAAGGTAGTAGAATAGATGAGAAGGATAAAAGTAATATAGCCATACTACATGGAAATATACTTAGACATAAGACAGAACTATGGAAATTAAGTGTTTAGCAGAGTGATGGCATGAGGAAAAGAACCGTCTCTGTGTCTAGTTGTTTTGGCATGCAATGCCCTATAGTGGTGTCCCAAGGGGAGGAGTTAAAACCGTTTATGGACAGGATGTGCGGGATCTGCAGACATTTTCTCAACCTTCTTTCTGACCCGTACAGTATATAAGTCCTCAATAGATGGCAGGCTGGTTGCAACAGTTTTTTCTGCAGACCTAATTATCTATTGAATATCTGTACCTGTCTTGCTTGGTTAACCAGACAATTATAGAAGAACAAATCACAGACTTAATATTTAAGATATTTACCACTTATCGAATGTTTTGTTAAGTAAATTACCCAAATGAAATATGCCCAGTACACTGTGTCCTTCAAGACATAAATAATACTTTGGCTTGGTAATAAGGAAAAAGTATTTGTTAAGACTTCTTTTCCGTAGGGATTGAGTACTCAAAATTGTATTCTTACATATCAAACCAGGGTTTAGTTGGCATTTAAAATAATGACAATCCAAGTACACTTAACTAATTTAGTCTGGGGTTTATGTAAAACATTTAGTTTCAGGAACATTGACCTCTCATATACTAACAACCAGATACCATAAATTAGGAGTCATTAGGCAATTCAACAGAAGCATTAGATTCTTAACAAAATTTTTAATTCACAAGTATTTTTAAATTGCTTAAATTCTTCTTTTTTCAATAATTTTATAAATATAAACATGGTTTTTTTTAACAAAGTCATACGCCATTATAAAATATGATCCAATAACTCACCTTAAATGATATTTCATACTGCTCTCCTCCCCATATTTCTAGGCCTGCATCATAGCCTCCAAGTTCCCAGAACCATTTTCTATCAACTGCAAACAGTCCTCCAGCCATAACTGGAGACCTTAAGAGAAAAATTAAACTCCATATTACAAATATTTAAGTAAAGTCTGCCCAAATTACATGCATTTTATTTCTATTTTTTTTACTACCCATTTTGGCTATTTTGCACTTTGATCACAGTGTCATTTACACTACACAGCAATTTCTGAAACACGAGAAAAACTTTGGAGGAAGTCAAAGAAACTATAGGAGTCTGATATTGTTAACAACTTGATGCCAAACAGATGCTAACAAACAGACTGGATGATTCTTGCAAGCCTGTTCAGCAAATGTTTGACAACACCTACAAGAGTCTATGGCAGCATTTTCTACCCAAGGCAGAATGGGTAAAAACTGTGCCTATATGAGGAAGGAAATTTGTTCCTGCTAACTGGGTACTTGTGGAATGGAACCTTTAAGACAGTGGTTCTCAACCTTTTTAATGCTGCGACCCCCAACCGGTCGTAAGTCGAGGACTACTCAACCGGTCGTAAGTCGAGGACTACTCAACTGGTGCAGCACCGTTTGCAGAATGGGACTTTTGGCGGGCTCAGCAGGGCAGAGACAGCCTGGACAATTCCTATTGGCTTTTGAAAGCCAATAGAATTAGACTCTATTCAAGAGAGTCTATTCTATTGGCTTTCAAAAGCCAATAGAATAAAAGGGAGTAGCACAGCTAAGGAAAAGGGGAAAAAAATGGCGGACTGCCTTGTTTGGCGAACCCCATGAAATGGTCGTTCGACCCCAAATGGGGTCCCGACAGGTTGAGAACCACTGCTTTAAGGTTGAGAACCACTGCTTTAAGATATAGAGCTGAAGCCAGAAGATTTAGAAGGAAAGGAAGAATGACATCTTATTTAAAAGCACATATGTAAAAAATATTCTAAAAAACAAATTAAAATGGAGAAAAGAAAAAATTTAGAACAACCCCAAAGAATGAACATGTTATTGATATGACAGTTGAAAATAAACGTAGAAAGACCAGTCACATGGAGTATGTGAAGAAAGGGGAAACGTAATCAAGAATTCTTTAATTCTGTAGAAGTTGTTGAATAAGTTCTGTACAGGTGCACATCTAAGAAACTAGTGTTCAGAACTTTTTCAATAAGAAAATAAAGATCCCTCAGAGTAAATCTATATTATTCTTTTGTATCATCACTCTTTTTGCTTTGTTCTCCTTAACAGCTTCATGCAGAGAAAGGATAATGTTACCAGAAGCTTAAAATGATTTTCTCCACACTTAATTCAAACCAGGCCAAGACTGCTGATCTACAGAGCAGTTCACATAACTTTGAGAGATCCCTCAGAAAACTGGTATTCACTGATGGAAGAGAAGACAATTATGTTTCAGAAAAGCCAAACATGCAGTATAACAGAAACAGCAGAAAACAGAATGGCAAGACCATGCATTCTTAAGCAGAGAAGCAAGCATTGAATCTGTTGCTATTCTCTGAATATAGAAAACTAAGACACCCTTAACTTTCAGAGAATGAAGGACACAATAAATGGAGAAGATAAAATTACTGGAAAAAAGAAAAAAAAATCAATTACAATTACATGTAGTTCAAATTTGTTTTATAGCAAGTATATATGCACATAATATATGAAGAACGTTATATAAACATGTATTATAATATATGTAAACTGTTCGTAGAGAGCCAATTTAATGTAATGGTTAAAGCATGAGGCTAGGAATTGGGAGACTTGAGTTCTAGTCTTGCCTTAGGCACAAAGCTGGCTGCGTGACTTTGGGCTAGTCCACATGTCGGCAACCTGCGGCTCCGGAGCCGCATGCGGCTCTTTGAGCCTTCCCCTGTGGCTCCCAGCCTCCTCTGCCTTTGCAGAGAGAGGCAATTGCACTTCCCTGCTTCTCTCTCTTTCTCTCTCTCTCTCTCTCTGTGTTTGTGTGTGTGTGTGTGTGTGTGTGTGTGTGTAAAAGAGAGTGCACTCACAGTGTTCTCCGAGGAGCTGAAAAGCTTTCTGGGCGGAGCTCCTCCCTTTGCTGCGTCTCTGAAGGAAGCAGGAAGCAGGAAGGGCAGGAGAGAGCTAGCTAGCCCAGCTAGGCTGACTCAGGAATTCTGGGAGTTGAAGTCCATGAGTCATAAAAGAGACAGGTTGCCTACCCTGGAGGTTGTTGGACAACAGCTTGAAGCTTGCCAGGTGAGCAGCAGATAGGAGGGGGGGGAGAAAGAGAGAGAGAGGGAGAGAGAGAGAGTGGGGGAAGAGGAGTGGCAGATCAAGGGCAGATAGAGAGGGAGGGAGAGAGAGAGACCCTTTTGACATCTAAAATGAAGATAACACTGCATATATCCTTTTTTTAACCTTTGTGTGTATGTAATTTTATTCTCTTAAAGCATTCTCTTGGTGATCATTGTTTTAATAGTATGGATATTCCCAAGAGTCATATTTTTACTTTTATTTTGAATGTGTATATGTGTGTGTGTGTGTGTGTACACACACACACACATATACACATACACACATACACATACACACACCTATAATAAAGGTAAAAAAGGATATATATGCAGTGTTATCTTCATTTTAGATATCAAAAGGGTTTTGCGGCTCCCAGTGTTTTGTTTTTGGTGGGAAACGGGTCCAAGTGGCTCTTTGAGTGTTTTGGGTTGCCTACCCCTGGGCTAGTCCCTTTGTCTCAGCCTCAGGAAGGAGGCAATAGCAAACCACTTCTGAAAAACCTCACTAAGGAAACTCCAGGAACTTGTCTAGACATTGTCCAAGAATTGATAGGATTGGAAGAAAAAAAAAAGCTGCTGTTCCCCTCTTAGCATGGAGAATTTGCTGACACAGTAGTTGGAACTGCAACAAGGAATGCAATTTTCAATATAAATATTGGGAAATGAAGTAGATGACAACATAATTAGTGATTAAACAACTGTAGAGGTAAAACTGTAAAGCATTAAAATATTTTATGTTTAACATTATTTTATTACATAAAATAAAACATAATTGTACTTCCAACACTGTATATACAGGAAGTCCTCACTTAATGATGGTTCAAAGTTAGTATGAGCCCCCTCCCCCAAAAGATACTCATAACTCGTCCTTGAAGTTACAACTGCTGCAGCCTTCCCACAGTCACATGATCACATTTTGGTGCTTGGCAACTGGCTTGCATTTATAATCAATTGCAACACCCTGCAGTCGTGTGATTTGTGACTTTTTTGCCAGTTTCTGGCAAGAAACACCCTTGGGAGAATATATTACAATGATCACATGGTTTGCTTAACAACCACATGATTTGCTTAACAACCACTGTGATTCACTTTCTAATCATAATAAAAATGGTTCTAAAATCAAATCAGATCACAGGATGATCCACTTAACGACCACAGTGACTTACTGTATGACAAAACCGCCAGGCTCTGTTATGTTTGTTAAGGAAGGACTATGTTTATAGTCCTATAGGGAATTAAGATCACTGTATTTTAATATTTTGAATAGTACCTGTGTAATCTTGTACTCAGCAAGAAATATCAGACCTTTATTTTTCTAAACTTCCCTCTTACAAGGATACAGACTGTACTGTAAAGATACAACTCAGATCAAGGAAAGTAGAAGAATTGTTGCTGTAAGCATCTGTACCTGAAAATCAGGTAGCATGTAACAATGCCACCTATCACAAATGTACATGTCTTCATGCTTAGTAGAGAGTGTACTTTTCACCTCAATAATTGAGGGAATACTAACAGACAATGGAAATAATGTTTTTAGACACATAGATCATTTCTGATACAAGACTTTTGTGCCAACTGTATAGAAACAAAGAGAAACCTATTTGAAATAGATGATTTTGATAACTGGAAGGGATGTTATTTCAAAGAACAGTAGTCTATGATATAATTACATGAATTAGTTTGGCCATTTGTGATTGACCTTCATTATTTATCTTTGTTGATTTCCTTTCCTTTCTTTCTTTTTTAGAGGAGAGAGAAGAAAGAACATCTAGCAATTATATCTGCCTGAAAACCTACAACCTCTTAGCTTGTTAAGCTAAGTATTCACTTTGTCTCATGAACTTACTCAAAAGGGTCACTGGGATCAGGTTTCTGTAATTCAGATGGAATTGGGATTCGCTTATAATACATCTCCCAGTCAAATGCTCCTCGCATTGCATCTCCAGCTTGTGTTTCATAGCCAAAATGGTCATGATCAATGACATCAATCATTGGACAAACAATAGTTTTGTGATTTCGAGCAATGCGGTCTGGGGAATTAAAAAAAAGTTGTATTTTATATTTTCATTTGTAACAATATAATACACTTACAGTAGAACATAAAAAAGAATCTTAGAAAAAATACAAGTAGTCCTGTATGGTGCTACTTGGGACTGGAATTTCTATCACTAAGCAATGTGGTTGTAAAGTCGAACATCACGTGATTACATTGCTTAGTGCAACATTCCTGTCAGTTCCCATTGCTGTCATTAAGTGAGGTTCATGGACTGTTAACTGAGAATGTGGGTGCCTAGCAACCCATTCACACTTAGCACCAGTTGCCAAGCACCCTCAATCACAAGATCACCATTTACAACCTTCTCTGCTGGCTTTCCCAGAAAATAAATGGGGAGGCTAGCAGAACAGGTTGCAAGTTACTGCAGTGTCCCCCACCTATGCACCCTTCCTCACCTCCTCTGTGTTTCAATTGGATATTCACTGACCCTGTGCACCCTTCAACCCTCACCGTATCTCTTTTGCAAACTTGCACACCCATCCATCCAGTGTTTGTCATGCATCCTCTTGTACCCTCATACATCCGTGATCCATCTGGTGCAGAGATCCCCAACCTGTGGGCTGCAACCCACTACCGGGCTGTAGCCTGCTGGCCAGCGGGCCGTGAAATAGGCTGGCCAGGGTGCGCACGTGTGTGTGGGCACTTATCCCATGCGATAGCGCCGCTGCTGCAGTGAAAACAGGGACTACATAGCAAAAATAGGGCAGTGCTAGCAAGTGTCACACGGGCGCTAGCACCCCATTTGCGACGTGTGTGCTCGCAGCCCTGTTTGTGTGTGTGCGCATGTGTGTGTGCGTAAAATGCTTCCCCCTGCCTTTTCCTCCAGTCCGCCAATCAAGAAAGGTTGGAGACTTCTGATCTGGTGCCTCTTGCACATTCCCTTGCACTCACTCATTCATATTCTGATCCCCTCCCATGTGGACTACTATAATGCGCTTTACATGGGGCTACTCTTGAAGAGTATTTGAAAGCTTCAGTTGTTGCAAAATGCCATAGAATGAGCAGTTATGTATGCAACTAGACTTACGCAACCTACACCTCTGCTCTATGAGCTGAATTGATTATCAATTTGTTTCCCAATCCAATTCAAGGTGCTTTATAAGCTTTATAGCTTACAATGTAATGTAAGTTAATATTGTATTGCAATATATTAATATATATAATGACATAACTTAGATATTAACTTTGTAACCTACATGCCATGGGGCCAAATTATTTAATTGTCTCTCCCCAGTGACATCAGGTCCAGTAGAAGAAGATTGTTGTGGGTTTCATCTACTAAAACAGTGTTTCTCAACCTTGACAATTTTAAGGCATGTGGACTTCAACTCCCAGAATTCCACAGCCAGCATTGCTGGCTGTGGAATTCTGGGAGTTGAAGTCCACATGCCTTAAAATTGTCAAGGTTGAAAAACACTGTACTAAAAAGTCTCATCTGTCGGGACCCTGGAGGAGGAACATTTCTGCTGCACCTGCCTTAAAAAATATCATTCCCCTGAGGTCAGGTTGGCCCTGTTCTGGGTGGCCTTCAGGAAGGGTCTGATGATTTGGCTTTGCCATCTGGTCTGGGGATTAGTGAGAGGTGTGGAACCCATAATAAGGCTGTATTGTTCCTCTCTCCTGGTGATTGTGCTTTATGGATTCGAATCATTTAACTGTTTTAATGTTTGCATTGTTTGTAAGGCTGTTTTATTTTTTGATTTTGGCTATATACTGTAAATCAAATAAAAATTTGTGAAAATGAGATGTGATTGAAGAACAGCCTTCAAATGAGAGCAAAATAAATAATTGATTATCCTGGTATTCCCCATCCCCTGAACTGGAAAAAAAACATAGTAATTTGAATGCTAGCATACTAACATGTATGTGGATATTCTAATGTTAATTCAATGAAATCTTACTCTGCTATCCGAAGGCTTGGATAGTGTCACTCTTGTTGTTCAGAAAGGCACTGCATTTGCAGTTGATCATTCAGAAACACATTTCAAATAGGATTCTTACCTAGGAGAGGTGGCAACCAGTTCACATTTGCTTCACAGTGGGAATCTAAGAAGGTAATAACATCTCCTATTGCTACAGAAGCTCCGAGCATTCGAGTCCTTATTAGCCCTTCTCTCTTCTTAGTTCGAAGAATCCTAACTTTTGGAAACTGGGCCATATAATCCTCCAAGCGCTTTCTGAGATGCTCTGCATGGAACAAAATGAAGATAAAAGATACATTAAAAATGAACTATGAAGTTTAAAAAGGGGGCTCTACCTCAGCTTTAGATAAAGCAACAAAATAAAGCGGAGTAAATGCAGGTAGTCTTCAACTTACTGAGCCAGGCAAGTCATGGCAGTCGAAAAAATGGATCTTGTGTCTAATCCAATTTTATGACTTTTTGCAGTGTTTATTAAGCAAACACCATGGCCATTAAGCTATTATTCACTATGGAGTGCTTCTACAGGGTGACAGGAATTAAACATTGATTTGGGCAAAAATGCAGTAAATCACGGTCATATGATTGTGGGATACTGTAAATGGTTATAAACATAGGCTATTTGCTGAGGGCCCAAAACACAGTTACATGACTATGGGGGAGTCCAGCCATTGGAACTGGGTTGTAAGTACCTTTAGGGAGCTCTGTTGTAACTACAAACAGTCACTAAGCAACTGGTCATAAGTTGAGGTCTACCTGTAATTAAATAATCTTTTTTAAGGGTAAGGCTTATGTCATTAAGCATATTGTCATTTAAAAGGATATTAGGAAGCATAAAGGCAGAAATGATCCTATAACAATGTGTATTTGTACTTCCAAAATTGTTCATTAAAGTTTTTCACCAAACATTCCTAAATAATTTCAGCAGCAATTGAGTAAGAGAGCAAACATTTTCTGTTCTGAAAGTAGGCTATAAAACAAGAAAGAAGTGACATAAATTTCAAACTGAGGATACTCTCAAAGTAGGGTTGTGTTGGGACAAGGACTATTTACTTTGTTCATAAATAATATGGACAAGAAACATTTGATGCCAAATTGTTTAGGTTAATAAAATCAAAAAGAGAGTTCAAAGAGTTGCAAAAGAGTCTTTCCAAAATGGATCAAAAGTTAATTATTTATTTGTAAAATATATACTGTACTTATCTATTCCTTTAACAGCTCTGGGAGTCTTAGAGATTATCATATAAATAGCCATTAAAAATGTACATGTGTTTTGTAACTACCCTAGGTGTAAGCTGTGCATAGTTCGGTGCAAGCAAATGCAAAGTGATGCAAAGTGTCACAGAAAACACATGCTTCAGATATGTTAATGGGATCTGACAATTCAGATGAACTAAAATCATCTATTCCACTCAATGCCATCAGTAGTTTTGTTACTAGAAGTGTGAATTCTCTGGATTTAACTTACTCTAACATCAAGAAAGCATTTAAGGCTACCCTTTGCCCTCATTTTGGCTCCTCAGATCATCTCTGTGATGCTTATGCCAGCATATAAGTCTTTGTTAATTAGAGGGAGACCAACTAGAAAGCAGGTGAGAGTGTGGCTGGCAGGAACTATGGAAGCTCAACACTTTTGGGTGCACAAATTGGAACATATTTTAAGAGGCTACAATGAATGGGCAGCATAGTGATGTGAACGAGTATGCTTCTACTGTGTCTGCTTATACAGTATTTAAAAGTGCATGGAGGATGTCAGTGTTCTTAAGACTATTGTTATGCGGGCAAATGAGAAACCTTGGGTGTCTCAGGAGATCTGTGCGATATTGAAGGTGAGAAATGCCTCTTTTAAATCAGGCAATGTGGCAGCACTTACCATAGCAAGAGCTGATTTGAGGCACGCTATAAAAACAGCAAAGCGGGCCCACAGACAGAAGGTACAAAATTTTTTTCAAGTTCCTATGGACCCTAGACGGATGTGGCAAGGTATTCAGGTTATTACTGACTATAAGGCACCTTCCCTGACATGTAAAGTTGATGTGGATTTTCTAAATAAGCTAAATATGTTTTTGGGACTGTTTGAGGCCGCAAACAACATTCCGGCAAGGCAGGCTGTTCCCCTTCCTGATGAACAGGTGTTCAGTTTTGATACAACTGCTGTTTGGAAGGTCCTGCGAAAAGTGAACACTCGAAGGGCTGCGGGTCTTCATAATATCCCTGGGTGAGTACTTAAGGAGTGTGCTGACCAATTGGCTGTTCTTATAAACATCTTCAATCTTTCATTGCATCAGGCTGTGGTTCCATCATGTTTTAAGACTGCAATCATTGTACCAGTGCCCAAAAAATCTATACTCACATGCCTTAAAGATTACCATCCAGTTGCACTCATTTCCATTATGATGAAGTATTTTGAGAGCTTGGTAAAAGACTATATTGTTTCATGCCTTCCCTCTACATTTGATTCATTATTATTTGCCTATCGGAAGAACTGCTCTTTAGATGATGCATTTTCCTGTGTGCTTCATCTTAGCTTGGCGCACCTGGAGGAGGAGAATACTCATGTGCGAATGCTGTTTGTTAATTTTAGTTCAGCATTCAACATAATCATTCCTCAGCATTTAGTGGACAAACTGGGTCTATAAGGTTTTAACACTCCTTTATATAACTAGATATTTGATTTCCTTATTGATAGGCCCCAGGTTGTGCAAGATGGAAGAAAAGTTTTCAACTCCATCTCCTTGAGTATGGGTTCCCCACGGGGCCGGGTCTTGAGTCTGTTACTGTTCATCTTGATGATCCATGACTGCTGTGCCAAGTCTGCTACGAATCATAATGTGAAGTATGTGGATGACACGGCAGTGGTAGGTCTTATCCGGGATGACAATGAAGATGTTTATAGGGAAGAGGACTGGTGTAATAAAAGTAACCTGAATATTAATAAAACAAAGGAGATCATTATAGATTTTAGAAAGAATTGGCATAGCCATACTCCACTTTGCATCAAGGCTGCAGCTTTGGAGGTGGTCAACAGTATTAAGTATCTGGGTGTTCAGATAACTAACAATCTGATTTGGTCTCTCCACACGTCATCCTTAGTGAAGCATGCAAACCAGCCTCTGCATTTCCTGTGTCGGATAAAGACAGCACATCTTTCTCCTTCTCTCCTGGCCACTTTTTACAGAGGCATGATTGAGAGCATCTTAATAAACTGCATCACTGTTTGGTTTGGTGGTAGCAGTGCATACAGAGAGTGATAAGACAGCTGAGAAGTTATAGGAAGCCTGCTTCCCGTTATTCAGGACACTGCCTGTAAGTGCTACATACTTAGAGACCCCACACACCCACTTCACAGTCTTCTTCTGTTGCTTCCCTCTGAGAGGAGGTTTCGAAGTATTTCTAGCAGGACTACTAGATTCTGCAACAGCTTTGTTCCTTATGCCATCCGCCTTGTAAATTTGCAGGATTTTTTTTTCTCGCCATGTATATGTAAATATCTGAACTAGACTGTGTTGTTTCTTTGGGTCATATATGTGTGTGTATATGGGTATATGCATAATTTTTTTGCCATGGTTATGCAGTGTGTATTGGAGGAAGTTACTCTTTGAAAGCTGTATGCAATGAAATCTCATTTTAATGTATGCTTATTTGTGTATATTTAAAATGACAATAAAGTTATTCTATTCTGTTCTATTCTATTCTATTCTAATGTTAGTGATTGAGCAAGAAAGGGATTTTTGAATCTTGATGGATAGTTCAATGGAAATGTCACTTCACTTCACAGTAACTGTAAAGTTAGAAATTCTAAGCTTAAAATCATTATGAAAGGAACAGGAAATAAAAAGCCAATTTAGTTTTGCCTCTATGTCAATCATACTGTATATTCCATAGCATGTGGAATACTGTGTATAGTTCTGATCACCATATCTCAAAAAGATTACTGGGAAAGGTTTAGAAAATATAACCAAAATAGTTAGAGAACTAAAGCAGCTAGCTATAAGAAAAGACCACAGTGATTAGGGTTTTTTAATTCAGAGTAGAGGTCAGTAAAGGGAGTCAAATGTATATTAAAATAGGCATTGTATGGATAATTGGAATAGGGAATTTTGTTCTTCTCTTACAAAGTTAAAAGTTGGGATTATTTATTAAAACTAAATGGGAGAAATTTAGGAATACTAAAAAGAGGTTCCTTTTATACATATACCCACAAATGATACAGAATTAATCTTTGGAATATGATACTATCAAATTAGAAAGGGAACTGAATAAATTCATGGAGAATTGGGCTATCAATGGCAACTGGTCTCAATAGCGGTTTGCTATTTCTTTACTCATGATGATCTACCTTGAATATGAGCTACTACTGAGTAATAGAGAAAAAGGAGTATAATTCTTCTGTCCATATTTGTCAACATCCTGCCTGCCGCATGGGCTAGAAGTGTGCTTATTCTGATCCAACAAGATTCTTTAATGATACTAGTCAAAATTAGAAAAACCATTTACTATGTTAAATTGCAATATATAATTCAATAACACACATCTGCCTGCTAAAACAAACATATAATTATCTAATCAGAAATTTTGATTCTGCATGGTTCATCTGTCTTACCTAATTCTGCAACTCTTTTTTTAAAAAGTTTAATTCAAGAAAAAAATGTTTTCCTTAACATTAAAAATGAATAAGTGTGACATATAAAATACATTAATATTTTTTAAAAAAACAACAGAGGAAGTACTTAGAAGCCCAACATTAAAATGTATTTTGTGTATTGTATGTGCAAAATAATCCAATATTTTGGTCGAGTCATGAATGTATAAGCAAATACATTATACATTGGATGTACCTCTATCACTGAAATCATCCACCAGCACAATCTCAGCTATCAGTTCAGGAGGAGAACGATTGAGAACACTATGTACTGTTCGAAGAAGTGAGGACCATCCTTCATTGTGGAATGGGATTATTATACTGGTGTTGGGAAGTTGTTCCAGATATAGCTTGCTATTGCAGCTTAAAAATGAAGAGAATTACCATCTTGATCAGTATTTATAAATATTACCACTGCTCCAGCACCTAAAGAAATCACTTCTATTATCTCATGTAAATATTAAACATTCAGTTAACTAACAACATATTATTTCAATTTATAAAGAACAATTGATAACTGTGGGAATTGGTTACATTACACAATACCTTATTATTAAATTTCACCCAACAGCAGCAATGTGCAAAATTTTTCATATCTGAAACATCCCATACTGACTGCAAATTGCTCCATCTGAAATATGGAACAGGCTGTTTTGAATATTCTGAGACTGTTTTTATCTTGAAAGAGTGTTTCAAGAAAAACCTGTTTGTTTCGCAAGTGTTTAAAGTACAAATAGGTGTGTTTCAAACATGGAACTATTTAAATTAAAAATTTTTTTGGCATAACCCAAGTAGTCATGCTATTAGATATGATATTTAATGCATCAGCTGAAACTCACTTTGACAACAAAAAAATATTAGTTTTAGCTGGAATGGCATTTAAGAGAAAATGCAGGAAAATAAATTATAGAAACAAGAAAACTCATACTTTCAACCATAAGAAAATTCTATACTTACTTTGGATGTCGTATATCTGGTAGAGAACGGTTTAAAGAAATTTTATCACTCACAAAAATATTAAAACCATTTTCCCTATATGCCTGGTCCACTTGCTCAGTATCAGTCATAGGATATGGTTTTCCTTGTTCTCCATTTCCTGCAGAGAGAAGAAAGGCAAGGAGTAATCTTAAAACATTCCACATCTAACAGAGCAATAATTTCATCCATGCTCAAAATTCAAAAAGCTGTTGAATTTTTCTCATTCGTCACAGTCTAGTCCAGTGGTTCTCAACCTTTCTAATGCCGCGACCCCATAATACAGTTCCCCATGTTGTGGTGACCCCCAACCACTTATACATCACCGGGTGCCAGGGGCGTGGCGAAAGAAAAGGGGGAAAAAATGGCGGACAACCTTGTTTGGCGACCCCCATGAAATGGTCGTTCGACCCCAAATGGGGTCCCGACCCACAGGTTGAGAACCACTGGTCTAGTCCTATATTCTAGGACTGCAGCTGAGATTTCTTAATAATACACCCCAAATTGTTAAACTCCCCATTTAAGAAACAGATTATACAGTTTATGAATATTGGATAATGCTAAAAAGAGACATTTTGGTAATTTTCTCCTTTTGAAAAAGGCCATAATAGACTTATCAGATTTTTATCTTGATGAATCAACATATCTTATATTTTGCAATTTAAATTTATACCGCTGCCCAACTCACACTGATTCTGGGTGGTAATAAACCAGTTCAAAAAATGGCTATAGCTAGACAAAAAGACACACCACAAACATAACAAATATAATCCTATTCAGATGGATGCACCACTCCACCCTCATTTAGAACCTAGGGAAAAAGTCGGATTTTCAAGGCAAGTTTAAAAGATAGCAGTGTCCTTTTCCTGCTACTCTGTCCACTGTGCCTGCATTTCCATTGAACTAGTTAGACATGGGTTGGCACAAACAAAAGCAGATATCAAAATGGCTTCCTAGCGGCCCATGCCATGCTTTTTGCTATTGTTTACAAAACTTGAAAACAATGAGAACATTTTTCCTGTCTTTTGGAACAAGCAAGGCTCTGTGGGGGTTTTGTCCAGTACTTTTTTTGTAAAAAAAAAAAAAAAGGTGCCGGAACTCACACACATCATATAACCTGCCTTGCCTACCCTACAAGGTTCCATCCAAAAAAGGTGCCAGAACTCCATTCTGGGCGTTCTATGACAAAAAAAGCCCCGGTTTTGTCTATGATCAGTGAAAAAGGCATTAGGAATTGAGGGAAGTTTTGTTCAATTTCTGTTCTGGGCTACTAACTTGCTAATGACTTGCTGATTTTTTAAAAAAGTGTTAACAATGGTAATTTCTTTTGAGTTACATGAACATATCCACTAGTACATTGCATTTAGTACTATTTTGCTTTTATGAGTTAAGACTGAGTGAGTTATACAGACCTGTTCTCTGCAAATCATTCTTTATAGCTTTTCTGTCATGCCAGTCTTTTTTTCTTTGTTGGTTACCAAGGTAAGCTTCATTCCTTTGTCTTGCATGGAAGCCCTTTAAAAAATATGATTGCTGTTATACTTTTGTAAACACACTCAAAATCCATACTGAATATCTGATAAGCCACTTTTCTAAGTTATATTTTATGTTTTATGAAATTTATATTTGTAATATTTTATTTGATATTTTGTATAAGAAATCCAAAATAAAAATTGAGTTTATTTGTTGGGTTCCAAATTTTAAACCATACCTCTATTAATTCACTAGGTACTGTTAATGAAGATATTATTTCATATACCAGCCTCTATAGCTACACTATGAAAATATTCCTGTTTCCTTTTTTTGCTTTGAAAGTGTTTTCATTACAGCAAAACAATTAACACACAACCATTTTTCAGATATGCTCATAACTCAATACACCAAGCCTAATGGAACAGACTCTATACATAGAGAATTGATTCCTCATAAAATATATTCTTTTTAGGCAACTTAAAAAAGTGATTTAACACTTAGGCACTACATAAATCAGTAAAAGTACTATTTACTTGGATTATTATCTTAGTTGATGAGGATTTGTAAAAAATCAAAAGCTTACAGACTATATTGTAAAATTGTTATCTTAACATGAAATTTTGAGCACCTTATTAAACAAATGATTTTTGAAATCCTAAAAAGTCTACTTGCTTGTGAAATCTTCAGAGCATCCTTTCTCCTATATATTCTTTCATGCAGAGATGGATACTCTTCTAGGCTTATCACAGGGCATTCACAGAGAACAGGGGAAAAGAATTATAGTCATAACTCTTGGTTTCTTGGAGAGGGCATAATCTCTGTAACTTTGGTATCCTGTTTCTATATAAAGACTTTTCAGATTTACTGAAATTCTTGTTATCTGCTTGGGAAAATGATCTCAGCAGCACCAACTCACAGAAGGGTCAATTCATCTTATAGTCCATGCTGCATCCCCAACCATTTTTGCTGTTGTTGCCATAAATAAGAGTCATAAAATGCAGCAGAAACACATTTACAGCCTGCAATATTTCTTCTTCTCAAAAGAAAGAAGGGAATATGAGAAATAAAAAAGAGGAGAGCCACAGTAAAGCTGCTCCATGCCTAGAATGTCCATCTCCATTCCCTTCTACTCCTCTGATACTTTGCTTACATAAAGGGCTGGGAGAGAGATGGGTACATATGTGTCTTGGCTCCCTTTGAAAATAACAACAATAACAATATGGATAAAAATATTAAATCCATCCTAAACATTTGGCTATGTGACCACCATAATAATTTATTAAATTTATAAACGCAAAATCTTTGAAAGCAGACAAATTAATAGGTTTAGAACAGGGGTAGGCAACCTTGGTTTTTTTATGACTCATGGACTTCAACTCACAGAATTCCTGAGCCAGCATAGGTAGGCCAGAGTCAAGGTTGCCTACCCCTGCTTCAGAAGATATCCAGTTGGAAAAAAAATCAGAATGTTTCCATTTAACAGTTATTTAATTAAGAATGTGCTGACCTTATACAAAGGATTATATATAATCCAATTTCTTTCTTTTTTCAACAAGTACAATGTGCATAAATAAAGGTTACACTATTATTGTTTTTGAGCCAAGAACCTACAGGTATGCAGGGTATCAAACCTCTAACAATCCTAGGAAGGAAAAGCACCCTTATTTAATATTTGTTGCCTCTAACCCTTTCCTCAGAAAACATAAGCCAGAGATAAAAAATATACATTTTAAAAAACCTGGATGTTATATTTATGAATGTAGGTGTAAGGATGATATTTTTTTAAATGGTAAAACATGGATAATGTTGGCATATACTGTCTTATTTACTGTTATAAATACTAAGGATGAAATAGAAAAAAAGAGATGGGCTAATTAGATGTGTACCAATTTATGTTGGAAATAAAGATTAAATTTCTATTCCAGAAAATGTTTTTAATGGTTTCCTTAGAAAGCCAAATAATTTCCTTCAATTTTTATTTTCATAATCAGTTTGTTAAAAAAAATCAGATGAATATAATTATTCAGACTGCTAGAGAAATGCTTTTTAAACTTCATCCCACAGAACACATTTGCAATTTAAGAATCTGAAGGTATTTTGCAAGTATTTTTAAGGAACTAGTTTTAATGTTTTTTTCCTTCAACATGATTTTGCCATTTTGTTGTCACTATAGTCAAGATTAAATACAAATATAAAGTTGATTTAAAACTTTATTAACAAATTTTAGTCCAGGCATGACTGAGATATGTTCCAATGTGCAAATACATAATTCCATTAAAATTTAGAATCAATGTCTTAGCTATAAAAATAATTTTACTAAAATATCCTTTACTGTTATTAATAAGGTATGTTTTATTTCAATAATTTCATTTATTTAATATAAACAGTGACAGATGTACGTCATTACCAAAAACATACTTGTCTTCTATGGCCTTCAGTTAAGACATATTGTGATACACTAAGTTTGTTGCCTCACAAAAAGAATCTGACGTGCCCACAGAGATTTGGCAAGTTTATCTGCACCCAAACCACCCTGGTTTCTCACTGATTATCTAAACTCACACAGAATTTGCTTTTCCTGCCTTTCTGGATCCCCCCCCCCCAAAAAAAATCTTCAGCTCCTCTGTATCCGATGGATTCTTTTTCCAGCTATTTCTTGTGTTCTATTTTCTCCCAAAGCCCTTCTCAGTTAACTGATAGTACATCCTTGGGAATCAGATGCTTAATTGTCTTTCAGAGCAATTATATCAGATTATTATTACTGGTAGTATTAAAGGCCAGTGCCCATACAGATTTCAGCTGCTTGGCATCTTGTTGAATTGGCTCAGAACTTCAGGATTCTAATATTTGGAATGACTTCATAAGTCTGAGTGTGAAGCCCTGCATCTGGTGCACTCTTCAACACTGTTGCTCTTCTGGTAATTATACCTCTCAAAGAAAGCTGACTCCACTGTAATATCAATATTAACAGTATAATTATTTAAAATAGTATGAAATCCCCACACAGAACAAGTATGCATGTAGTTTCTTGAGATCCTTAAGAGCCTACATTGATTTCAAAATCAATATAGATAAGTCCTCTTTGTTTGTCAGATGTTGGTTAAATCAAGTAGGATGACTTTTTCATTATTTGATGTACATCACACTTTTTAT
The DNA here is from genome assembly GCF_016545835.1 of Crotalus tigris. Lineage (NCBI taxonomy): Eukaryota > Metazoa > Chordata > Lepidosauria > Squamata > Viperidae > Crotalus > Crotalus tigris. Next base: position 4,231,398 of record NW_024096545.1, on the reverse strand, counting down.
GCACGGTTTTAATAGAAGATAATTCTATATTATAAAGAATTTAAAGTGTTATGCAGCTTCAAAAATAACTGGAAAAAAATTAACTTACGAGGAAAATGGGTTTTGGAGACAGAGAAACAAATGAAAGCAGCAACATTTTAGAACATCTCAAAAAAATAAGAGGAATCGGATAAGAGTCCAAATTTATTATCTCTTGCTTCAATATGAAATATCTAACTTTATGAAGGAGAACATTCAAAGTAATTTTACCAATGGATGGATAATAATTCATACAGATTGCAAGTTTTATTTATTAATAAAACAAAATTGAAGTCCTTCAAAATTCTCTTCAGAATATTCAGAGTTTCATCATTGGTTTCAATATCTACTGATCAGTTTATATGTTCCTAAATCAATTACAAAAGCATGGTAAAACACTAAGAGGTTTGACTGAATTTTTAAAAAAACTAATCACATAAAACTCAGATAATTTATTGGGATTTATCTATATGGCTGATGAGGGATGATTCAGAAAATGAATAAACTACTGTATAATACAGAAACTGAATACACTACTAATATGCTACAATAGGAATATTAATGGAAGAAAAATATCAATTTTACCATTAGTATTAGAGAAAATTAGTATAAGATGTTCTGCTGATTGTGTATTATTCTAGTACTGATTGCTAAAATAGACAATTCGTTTTCTTAAAACTACTGGAAATGCAATATTGTAGCCAGATTGGACTATTCTTTCCTATTTGGTGGCCTCAATGTAAGTCACAACAATTCTGGAAAATGATTTATAACACAACAAAAACAGATTTGAAATATGGATTTTTCTTTTTAGCTCATCATGCTTTTATTAATTTTTTATAAAACCTTATAGTCCTATAAAATATACTGTTTTTATATATAGTAACAGCTACTGTAATATTCAATGTTTCTTATCAGTAAGCAAGCACAATTCCTTCCATAGAAAAACAGTCAATTAAGTTATAGAAGTATGCAGGAATATCAAAATAAGCTACTTACTTAAAAACACTTTTAGTGTAGTAGTTAATGCCAACTTACTTTGGAGTATTATCTTATAAACAATTTCATACTATATCCAAAGTATGAATTTAGCTGCTCTAAATGTAAGATTATAACACTCCACAAGTGTGATAACTTGTGTGCTATTAGGTCATCATTTCCGAGATATTTTCTTGCCTAAACAGAGTGATTATGGGTGGGCAAAAAAGCAGCAGGAATAGGAATGATTTCCAACTTCCTGTCGTCTCCCTCACTGATTTCCTTGTAGGAAGCTGGCAGGGAGTATCAGAAATCACGCTTCATATGACCGCAGCTGACAGTGGCAATATAGTAATGCAGGCAACCTAATGAGAAGGAAGGACTCACTGGAGAAGGGCCTAATGCTGGGAAAGATTGAGGGCAATAGAAGAAGGGGACGACAGAGAATGAGATGGCTGGATGGAGTCACTGAAGCAGTAGGTGTGAACTTAAATGGACTCCAGAAGATGGTAGAGGACAGGAAGACCTGGAGGAATGTTGTCCATGGGGTCGCGATGGGTCGGACACGACCGCAATTAACAACAACAACAAAGCAATACTGAAATAGCCATAACTTGTCAAATTTCAATCCCACTGGATTGAAGTCATGGATTCTGGATTTTAAAAGCAATTTGAGACACCTTGGTTCAAAGATTGCTGCACTGAAGATTACACTCAATCAAAAAGACAAAAGAGTTTTAGTAGATGATAGCTAATACAAAATATAAAGATGGCTATTTTGTATGATATTGTCCATTTATATGTAAAAAAAAATCTGTTTGGTAAAAGCCCACTAAATTTATTAGGATTGTTCCTTCATAAATCTGTTCTAGACTATCACCAACTCTTTCTTCTTCTTATATTACTTTACTCCAACTTTCAGGATAACAATCCTCGTAGCAGTATACGAGCATTGTAAATAACTGTGTATAATCTAATAACTATTACTTAAAAATGAATTTATAGTATGACTAGTAACAATGGCCCTGTATGGAAAGAAGAATCCAGTATTGGAGGCTTCTGGTCTTGGTCCACTTTCCTCTCTCTCTCAATACTGCATCTTCTTATTACATCTATTGAATTATCTGTTCCATGGTATAGCTAGGTTTAAGATATAAGATATAAATCCACATTTTTAGTATGCAAAGCAGAAGTACAATATCATTCATATATATATATTAACATCTCCCATGTTAATTATATCATATTGACTTAATTTAGTTAAGGTAGAGATCTTAAAAATGCCCATTATACTCCATTTTAAGCTCCAGCCTAAAACACTGAGCCATTTTCAATTGTTGTAATAATCTCTATTAGACAGCTCTGACTTTGTTTTAAACAGATTTAAATCAATTAAACTTAAAATCAAAATCAGGTTTTATTTCAGTTTAATATTTATTAATTATTCACAGGACTTTACCTAGCTCTTTTCTGATCTATGTTCATGCATTTAGATATGATCCGAGGGCACTTAGACATAAAATTATTAATTTTTATATAAATGAATATTTACCCCATTGTTTTCACCCTGTTTATACAAACAGACACAAATGGTCCTCTCTAGGGCTTTTTTTGTCATACAACGCCCAGAACGGAGTTCCGGCACCTTTTTTGGATGGAACTTTGTAGGGTAGGCAAAGTGGGTTGTATGATGTGTGTGAATTCCGGCACCTTTTTTTTTTTTAAACAAAAAAAGCACTGGTTCTCTCTATGCAACTGTCAGCTGGACTATAGTCATTCACTGGAATAAATCAAGGTTGATCATCTTGTATTGCTCAGGGTTGTTGGTAGACGTTCTTATTCCCCAAGGGGAATAAGAAAAAGAAGCAAATTAAAAAAGCAACAGAAACAGGTATCAATGCCAAAACCAGCAGATATTGGAAGAGATGCTGTTATTTGTACCCTTTGTTCAAATTATTAGGGTCTGGGAGGCAAAGTTCCATGAAGACACATAATTGATACATTGACACATTAAGGCATGTTTCTCTCAAATAATACCAAGAATAAGCTTTAAAATAGTGTAATAAAGGAAATTAAAAATTATAGTTTATAATTTCCTCCAAACATTTCTCCTATTCTTCATTCTTTTTTTTATGAAGCAACCTCTTATTAAGAAAACAGGGTTTCTTACTAACGGACGATTCAAGCTGGGTGAATCTGCCAGGGAGACAGCAAAGGAAACTCTGAGAACAGCAAGGGATGCATTAATGCACTCGACCCAGAGGTTTGAAGAAAGGCTCAATTAGTTTCTGAAGTGTGCACATGCACGGATACAAGCACATCGAAGGGGTGGAATTGCCAAGATAGGATGTTGTGCAGAGAGTACAAAAATAGGTTCTTTTTTTTTTCTCCAGATCTTTTTAATAAAGGGCACGAAACCTTTCAGGAGATGTTAAGTAAAGAAAACAGATATACAAAAATGGTGGATGAGAAAAAATGGTGCCTGTCTGAACTGTTTCTACTTGCATTTATAAATCTTTCTCTTTGAAACTTGTAATCTTTCCAGGAAAAAAAAAATCCATTTTTTTTTCTTTCAGAAAGAATTTCAACCTTTGATTATTCCCATTAATAATCAAGTAGCATATTGAAATAATTGTAATACAATATCTAAAAAGCAAATTTGGGAAGCAAAAAAATCTTTCGCTTAATTCACTTTGCACTTACGTACTTATTAGGTGACCTTAAAGCTGTGCCAGCCTCAACTACCAACAAAAACATAATACAAACCTACTTTAGAGCTTCACTTGAAAATTGCAACAGGTACTTTAGAACATAGTAAGTACACGATATTAATTCCAAAGATTACTTCAAGGCAAAGTATAGCATAGCTTTTAATTAAACTCTTCAAATAGAGTTTAATTCATGACTATGTGGACACAACCACAGAATTTTCTTGCATGATGTGGAATTAATTTGCCATAGGCTTCTTTGCAGAGTTCCCCCAACCCAACTTCCTCTACGTAACCTTGGAATTCCTTATTTCAACCACATAATATATCAAAAATCTTTTGGGGATTTTGTCTTTGGAAAGGGAATCTAATAGGAGTAAGAATAGTCATTTGGCAACAGAAATGCTTGGATACATATGTATGGCGAATATTCAATATTCCATCCACAAGCAGCCCAAAAATCATTTAAAAATTACTCAGCCCTCTGACAATAGAATACAGGCAATAGAAAGGAAATTCAATAAAAATATGAATACATTAGAACAGTCCTGAATTATATTCTCAATGAAGTTTAATTTTCATGGGTACTTGAATGTATTACAGGTAGTCCTTGATTTACCACCATTCGTTTAGTGACTGTTTGAGGTTACAACAGACTGAAAAAAATGACTTATGACCCCTTTTCACACTTATGACTGTTGCAGCATCACCATGGTCACATGATCAAAATTTGGATGCTTGGTTCGTTGACTTATTGTGGGGGACATCCCCACTATTGTATCTATCCCTTCTCCTGGTCTAACCTTTCTTGTTTGTCACCTCTTGTTATACCCTTATTGACCCCACTTCCCCTTTACCCTTATAAAATGTAATAAAATATTTATTAAAAAAAATTGGATGCTTGGCAACAGGTAAATATTTACGATGGTCACAGTGTCCTGGGATCATGTGATCACCTTTTGTGACCTTCCTGCAAGCAAAATCAATGGGAAGCCTGATTCACATAACAACCTTGTTACTAACTTAACAACTACAGTGATTCATTTAACTGTGGCAAGAAAAGTCGTAAAATGGGGCAAAACTCATTTAATAAACTATCTTGCTTAGCAATGAAAATTTTGGGCTCAATTGTGGTAGTAAGTCAAGGACTATCAGTATTTCACTTTATTACATCATTTATACTTCTTCAGTGAAATTTTATTTACATCTAGTAATTTTAAACTTTATTAAGCATTTACCATGAGGAAGAAGCAGTTTCTAACCAAAGCAAAAAATCCATTCCATGAAGTTCTAAACATTCATTTACATAAAAATATAGACTTTGCAAGTTTGAAAGTATATTAAAACGGGAAAATAATCCAAACACTATCTACATTTTTTAGTTGCTGATATCAAAAACAGGAAGATCAGAGCCAAGAATAATCATAGCCAAGAAATATCATTCTGGCTGTTACCTAAGATATTTATAGAAGAAATATAAATCACAACAGCAATCCCCTTTGTGTTAACTAATACATTACAGTATATTCGGTTTGCTTTGAATGTTTAAATATTAAAATATAATGAGCTAGTGCAGACCTAATGATGAGCCAGTATTAGTACCAATGTCTTGATAGCTTTTACCCTGGCCCAAGATGCCATTGGCTAGAGTACTCTTTGTATAATATTCTGTTTCTCCATATAAGTACAGTACTTTTAATCCTCTGAAATACTTCTCAGGCTTTGGAGATTCTTGGGATATATGAAAATTAACTGTTCCTTGCTACATGTGTTAACATATTTTGATTTCTGTAAAACCCCATGAGGTACAATCCATTAAAATATAAATTCACTCTGGTATCTTTTTAAATTTTAAATTAAATATATACATTTTCGATGTACACTGTTTATGCTTCCTAATTAGTGAGATGCAGGGAACAGAATGTTTGACATATAGCTACTGGATTAAGTTCCTAGTTTACAGAGAATAGCATGAGCATGCCTGAAGTAAAACTTAGCTTTGATAATAATATATTGGAGAAAATGTGCTAAAAATGACTGACATCCTGTCATTACCATAAGCAGAGAATTGAACATAATTGCAGGTAGTCCTAAACTTTCATTTTATTTTATCGTTTAACAACTGTCTTGCTTAGCAACAGAAATTTTGGGCTTCCTTGTGGTTGTAAGTCAAGGACTACCTGTACAGCTAACTTAGTTGACACATGTATTAATGAATAAAATTGATCTATTTAACAAGTATTTATTTATGCTGTACTTCAACAGATACAGGTAGTCCTCAATTTACAATTGGTTATGATACTCCCCCCCCCCCAGGTACATATGATCCAATTCCAAAGTTTTGATGACCAGGGCCCTCCACTGCAGTCATGTGACAGCATTTTGGGCGCTTGGCAACTGGCCGGCATATTTGGCTATTAGCAGTTCCTGTGGTCATGTGACCACATTTTCTGTTTTACACTTTCAGTTTTCAGCAAAAAACATCCCAAAGTAAACACTGGGTTCACTTAACAGCAGTGACACTCACTTAACACTTCAGATTTACTGGTGATTTGCTTAACAACCACTGTAAAAAAAAGGTTGTAAAATTGGATCAGTCGCATGATGACCCACTTTACAAGCATCATGACTTATGGCAGTAACAGGCAGGATCCATAATGGTCATAAGTTGAGGACAACCTGTAATTTACAATGCAATAAGAGAAAAACTGTAATCAGCATAGTCAGAAATGGACATAGAAGAAAGGGGAAAAAAGTGAAAGTAGAATGACTATGAGGAGAAAACGCTAGTTTCATATTAAAAAAAAACACTGGAATGTTAATTTTGCAAGAGAATGTGTAGAAAGTGGACACAAGGAAAAGTAGATAGGAAAGCTGCTTACAACAGAGTAAAAAGCAGTTAGAGAGTACCACAGATGTATTTGGAGATATGCTAATAGAAAGTATGAAAAAAGAACACAGTGGAATGAATAGGTAAAAAGGACCGAGGATGAGGAAAAAATGCCTGTAAGAGAATGACTGCAGCAAAAAATGAGATAAGAATGTGTACAGGCAGGAAAAGATAGTTACAAAGAATGTGATCAAGGCAGTGAGGAATATCTGTAAAGCTGCTTTTTTGTGGGTTGTTGTATAAATTCAACTAATAATTACATAAAATAAATAAGTAAAATACTTTAAAACATACACTGAACAATCTGAACAATTTTGATGAAATAATACTGAGAGCCAGCTTAGTGTAATGGTTAAGGCAACAGGCTAGAAACTGCAAGATCATGTTTTAGTCCCACCATACGGACAAAGCTGTGGGCCAACAATTTTCTATTGGTTCTCAAAAGGAGGCAAAGGCAAGCCACTTCTGAAAAACCTTGCCAAGAAAACTACAGGTACATGTCCAGGCAGTCTCAGAGAATTAGCTACGAGATGGGTGACAATCAATCAATCAATCAAATACATGCATTGCATGCATACATACATACATAAATGATTTGATGGAAAAAATACCCCCCCCAATGAATTTAGCTATTTTTTTCTTTTTTCATAACTCCTGCCTGTAATTACTTTTTTTTACGTCTTACATTTGTGGCATAACATTCTTTACCTCTAAAAGGAAATGGTGTGTTACTACATATTTGTGCATGAAAAAGTATTATTAAAATCTTGTAATTATTTTGGTAAATTAACTATCTGGGAAAATACATAAAATGTATGTGTACACATATAAACACATAAGAGCATCCAATAAAATCCTGTTTTAAAATAAAAGACTGTTTTCAATAGAAGACAACAATTTAATGTTTTGGAAGGAGAAGGAGGAAAAGAAATGGAACTCATTTAAAATAGCACAAGAAGAACCCTATACAATGAAAATGTCCCATACATTTTCCTGATACTTCTTCAAAATCAGATTTGGCTTAGCCAAAATACCATTTCTGATTTTTATCAATTCTCATTCCTTTCTTGACTGATTTTCTTGCTTGATTTTTCCTTATTAAAACAACCCTAGAACAACCATTCAAATATCTTAAACAAGTTTAAAAACTTTGATCCAAGGGGAATAATGTCAAACCAGACTAGAAATGCATAGCAGCATCAGTAGGATAATCAAAGGTCTGAATAGGCATTTCTTAAAACTGTTTTGCATTCTTGGAACAAAATTTAGCAGAAAAAGAATTCCCCAACAGGATAGTTGGGGATCCTAAGGATGTCATGCCTTAGTCTACCCACAAGGCAGATCCCTAAGAGATTCAGCAGTCACAAATACATATCCTCATATTAAGTTCATGGGCAGGTAGATATGAAAAAGATACTCTATTAGATCTAGGGGATCTTGTTGCTACTACAAGTTACTCCATCTTAAAAAAATGAGTGGTTTCTTCCCCTTAAACATAGCTTTTCAGGATGTTGAGAAAAGGGGCAAAGAACCTGCATGAACAGGATTTTATTTATTTATCTATTTATTTATTTATGAGACTTATATACTGCTTTAAGTGCAAGCACTCTCTAAGCGGTGTACACCAGTAAGCAATGTATATATATATTTTACATTGCCCCCAACAATCTGGGTCCTCATTTTACCTACCTCGGAAGGATGGAAGGCTGAGTCAACCTTGAGCCGGTGAGATTTGAACCGCTGACCTGCTGAACACAGTCAGCTAAAGTAGCCTGCAGTACTGCACTCTAACTGCTGCGCCACCTCTTATTTGTTTTTTTGTTATATTGTATGCCCCCCCACCTCACCTAGAAACTTAATTCACAAGACTACAGGTAAGAACACTTATATCTCAAATTCAATTCAAATATTTAGAATTATTTTTTTAAAAGGCACGTGTAAACTATGGAAGAAATAACACTTCTTAAATAATGACAAATGAACATATTTATAATACATTAATCAGAGATGACTTTTTGCTTCAAACATAATTTTAAAATCCTGTAGTTATCTGTAAAATAAGCAAAGAAGCAACAGCTGTTTTGTGTTTCTCAAAGACATAAACTCTGAAGAAACACAACTATTAAAAATTATATTTTTTGAAGTCTTCTTTCTGCATTGTTACCCAACTTTGGAAAAAGGGCAGAAAATTATTTACAGATTTATTTCATATGAATTAGATTATTTCTCTCACTACAAGCAGGACTATATATGGCATTTTTAATTTAAAAACTTATTTTTTTAAAACATATTATTGTTTTATTTTTTACTAAATTACTATCTAAGCATATGTCTCTATATATTATTTTAAGCTGCTAGCCTTGGACTATAATAAAGAATACCAACCTGTCTGCAGTTTTCTTTCTATCTACTTGCCAGCAGCACTTTATGCTGCATTTTAATTATTCTTGCTGGTGGTGGTATTATTATTATTATTTAAAAAAACTTGCTTTCAGGATTAATTTCAGCCTGAGAATGTAGAGATGATTTCTAATTTACACTGAAGGACCACTTTTGTGGAGATGTAACTTTGGAATCAACTGATAGGGTTCCATTAAATCCCTGGCATTGCAAGTGGGTAACTCAGAAACATTTCCCGATCAGCAAAGATATGCAAAATATTCTTCCGGCATGGACCATCAAAGAAGGGGTGTCAAACTCGCTGCATCATGTGACGTGTCGCAATGTATCGCAACTTTTTTCCCCTTGCCAGAGCTGGGATAAGCACAGCTTCCACATGACGTATCTGGGCTGCGTGCCGGCCCACTATTGGGTTAATACTAACATTAGAAATCTTCTTTATCATTTTTTTAATTTATTCATAATGCTGAAAGTCACCTTTCAGGAATAACATAATCTTCTTTTGTGTTTGAACAATACTCCAAAGATGTTTTGACACTAGCAACTCATTCATGCAGGATAACTATAATTTATTGCAGTGCTCTCCCCCTCCACACACTGCCCTTTACAGTTTTTAAGTATATTTCCTTTCAGAAATGTCAGGCACTAAGTAGTAGTTTGTCTTCCCTGCCAACAAAATGGAAAAACATCTGGCCCTAAAGCATCCATATGACTTTCTACATGATACGGAAATGTTCTTTAGCCCTAAATCTCTAGAAATAAAAAATGTGAATATAAAATCCTAGAGCTTAGTTCACAGTCTTACTGCAATAACCTCTTCAAAAATATATTTATAGCCCTTTCAAATTTTGCCAAACAATTAGCTTTTAGAAGTGCTTCTTAAAATCCATAAAGCAGTTATGTATTAAACAGCTGGGGCTAAACATTATAACACAGCTAGAATTGCCTACTGTATTCATTTTTTGAAACTGAATAAAAAATTTAAATCCAGCTTCATTTGCATTTTAATAATGTCCTCTGATGTAATTAATTAATAGGATTTTGAACATTATCAGCATTGGTCATTAAGGTCCCATTTCAACCATATATTATTGAAAAACAAATAAAACTACAGTGTTAAAACCCAGAGCTCTGAAAAATCACATTTTAAGCATATTATTATTTATAGGATGCAAATATAAGTCACAATGGATTTCAGAAGAATAACATTATGAAGAATGAGACTGATACTCATTTGCAAATGTTGTAGGCTTTTACAATTTCTGGAACTGTTGATGCAAGAATTTAGGTTTCCCCCGACCCCTTCTCTAAATTTCTCTACAATCTCCTATTCTTTACTATAAGCAAGATTAAATGATATCATATAAAATGCTAAGTAAAAACATAGAAATTAAAATTTAGCTTTTTGCCCAGTATACAAGTCCTAAAAAGCATACATTTCTTTCACATACTATGTTAGAGTCTTATCTACATTTAAATGCTGTCAGATTATTTTAGCTTGTTTTATATTTTAGTAATTTATTTATATTCAGGCAACATGAATTCATTATCATACATACTGACTACTTTTCTACATTTGTTTAGGATTCAAGAAGAATAAATGGAAACATCACTTTGACTTGTAGATAAATATATACTGACAAGAAAAAAGTATTTATCTACAACTAGTTGAATAATCAGGAGGTGATATTTATAATAAGAAATTTATGCCATAGGTTTATGCCATAAAGCTGTTATGTATTGAGTCTTCCTATTCATGTTTCCAGCCAGCAGTCATGCTCTTCTTTTCAAGACCACAGGTAGTCCTTGACCTAGGACCAGTAGTTTAAGTCCAAAGTTACAATGGCTCTAAAAGGTGTTTTATGTTCCATATAGCAATTCTGGCTTTCTTAAAACCATCTCACAGTTATGTGATTGTGAACTGGTATTTGGCAACCTGTTTGCACTTATTGGTTGCCAAGCACCTCCAGAAAGTCAGCGAGGAAGCGGGTAGAGAAGGTTACGAGGTGCTGTTGCCTGCCAAAGGATTTCCCCTCCCTTCCATTCATGGGGGGAGGGGGGAAATCCTTCATTAGGCTGAAGAAATGAAGCTCAGATCTTCAGATCTTCACAAGCACTGCTTCATTTCTTCAGCCCAGTGTGGAGAGGAGAGGAACTCTTGCGGTGGACTGGACAAATGAAACGGGGATCTTTGTGATCCCCGCTTTGTTTTTTCAGCCCAGTGCAAGAGGTCCATTTCATGCCTGAAGCAGAGTTTCCTGTCCACTTTCAGCAGGCAGTGGGGTCTATGACAATTCGCTGCAGCCAACTCACCTCAGCCAACTCTGTAGAGGACAACTCGTCACGGCCATCTCTCCACAGGACAATACGCTGCAGGACAAGAGTTACACTAATATCAAGGAAATGGTGAAATAGAATCATTAAAGAAAGGATGCAAAAGGAGGGACAGAATGAAATGTGAAATGGCAAAAATTAAAATAATTTTTATTTATTTTAAATAATTAAATAGAATTGTTAAATTGTCCCGCAGCGAGTTCACCATGGCGAGCTGGCCGCAGCAAGATGGCTGTGGCAAGTTGTCACATTCCTGCTCTTTTGCCCCATATGCTTAATGACCACAACTGGAAGATCTGGGATTGCAATAGCTTGAGCGAAGCCTTACCTGGGCATCTCACCTAATGACTGCTTTGTTTAACAACCAAGATTCCAATCCCAATTGTGCTCATAAGAACTACCTGTACACTATTCCTCCAATACTATCTCATTTCTTTTGTCCTTTCAGTAGGAGCATTTTAGTATTATAGAGCCCTTTTAATCAAATTGTCCTTTTTATTGAAAATACTCAGTCCTTCTTCTGCTTATTTAGACTCCTCCTACCTAAGCTATTTGTTCCTGTAATGCTTTTAGGAACACTTTTGTTCCTAAAATACTGCAGTTGTGGTAGTGCAGTTGAAATCTGCCCCTTATTGTCTACATGTTCAATGTTGCACACACAAATGGTTGGAACCTGAATAGTATTCCTGTACTCATAATTCATTCTTTCTTTTTCACCTCCCCAAAGATACTGATGTATGTCTCTGGATAGCTACATTCAATTCAAGCTCAGTCTCTGATTATTACACGGACACAGCAATATTTTCTTAGCAAAAGTATAGAACTGATTTGTCATTGCCTTTTCTAGCAGTTACAAGAAAAAAAAAATATGACCACAATTGAGCCCAAAATTTCTATTGTTAAGTGAGACATTTGTTAAGTGAGTTTTTCCCCATTTTACAACCTTTCCTGCTTTAGTTGTTAAGTGAATCATTGCAGTTGATAAGTTAGTAACCCAGTTGTTAAGTGAATCTGACTTCCCCATTGACTTTGCTTATCAGGTTATAAAAGGGAATCTGCAACCGTCATAAAATTGAACCAGTTGCCAAGCATTTGAATTTTGAACACCTGATCATGGAGAATGCTGCAAAGGTTATAACTGTGTGAAAAACGGCCATAAGCCACTTTTTTCAGTGCTGTTGTAACTTTGAACGGTCACTAAATTAACAGTTGTAAGTAAAGAACTACCTGTACATGCAAAATACACCATGGGAAATACATTCTAGTTTTTTTAGTTAACATTTATGTGATTGTGTCAAAATCAGTAGTCAGTAATCTTTTTAGAGTTTCCATACAATTTGCTAACTTCATGAAACATTAGCCATTTTATTTTTCATTATTTTTATTTATTGTGGAGGAATTTCTTGATGCAATCTTTGGGTATCATAAGCATCTGGCAAATAACTCTGAATTACCAATCCCTGTATACACAGAATAGTAATTAATTTCATTTTTTTTCTGAGTAATTCAATGGTATTCAAAATATTTCAGCTAATGCTAACCAAATTAGTCAGTGGGACCAATACTTGTGAAATATTACAGCAACCATAATGGATTGCTTGTTAATCGCTAAAATGATTAGAGACTTAAACGAAAGTCTCACTGCTTCTCTATGAATTGGTCCAACATCTAGGGGTATTATTGGAAGTCTTTCTTTACCTACCATACTGTCAGAAAACAAGAAGGCAAAAAGGGCCTTTTCTATTATATTATTCTGATTTTGCAATTTTTTCCCTAGAGATGTTTCATCAGATACTGTCCTGGTATTTTACAAGGGCCAGGTAAAAACTTATTATTTGTATAAACTTTCAGTCATTTTGCTGCAGCCACACACATTTATATGAGCTCATATGAATGGAAAGCATGGTTCTGATTGTAAGCCAAGACCACCACTTATGGTTCTATTGTAGACCAGGAAATCCTTGTAAGAGTGACTTGATCATCATATAATTGAACTATTTTATGAGGCGTTGCCTTTGAAGATGACTAGAAAGTTGGGAGTTTTTGCAGAACAAAGCAACCACTGTTATTTGAAAAGATTTGCTACTATGCCTATTCTGAGGTTAATGCATCAAATACCAATAGGCTTTTGGTCCCAATTCAAAATGCTGGTCATTATCTATAAAACACTACAAGGCACAGCATCTATAAGGAGCATCTTGCCAAATAGGATTCTGCCTATCTTGTCTGGCTAACTAGACAAGTCCTGCTGGGAATCTTGCCTCATTGGTGTAAAAGGTATACAATTTAGAATAGAATAGAGTTGGAAGGGACCTTGGAGGTCTTCTAGTCCAGCCCCCTGCTCAAGCAGGAGAACCTATACCATCTCAGATAAGTAATAATAATAATGATAAAGTTGGAAGGGACCTTGGAGGTCATCTAGTCCAACCCCCTGCTCAGGCAGGAAACCCTATACCCATTTTGGACAAACGGCTGTCCAGTTTCTTCTTAAAAACTTCCAGTGTTGGAGCATTCACCTCTTCTGGAGGCAGGTTGTTCCACTGGTTAATTGTTCTAACTGTCAGGAAGTTTCTCCTTAGTTCTAGGTTGCTTCTCTCTTTGGTTAGTTTCCACCCATTGCTTCTTGTCCTGCCTTCAGGCGCTTTGGAAAATAGCTTGACTCCCTCTTCTTTGTGGCAGCCCCTGAGATACTGGAACACTGCTATCATGTCCCCCCCCTCATCCTTCTCTTCGTTAAACTAGACATACCCAATTCCAGCAACCGTTCCTTATATGTTTTAGCCTCCAGTCCCCTAATCATCTTTGTTGCTCTTCTCTGTACACTTTCTAGAGTCTCAACATCTTTTTTATATTGTAGTGACCAAAACTGGATGCGGTATTCCAAGTGTGGCCTTACCAAGGCATTGTAAAGTGGTATTAATACTTCATGTGATCTTGATTCTATCTCTCTGTGAATGCAGCCTAGCACTGTGTTGGCTTTTTTGACAGCTACAGCACACTGCTGGCTCATATTTAAATGATTGTCCACTAGGACTCTGAGATCCCTCTCACAGTTACTACTATTGAGCAAGGTACCCCCTATACTATACCTGTACATTTGGTTTTTCTTGCCTAAATGTAGAAGAAAAAAAAATCTTCTTTAATAGGGGAAAGCGCGAACGCAGTCCCCCACTACCACAAATTATGCAGTCGAGTTTCCCGCATTTGGGGAAATTGCAGCGGTCAGCACACTCGGAGTGCAATGGATGAGCCTCGCCCTGGGAAAACCTCCTTCATGATCAAGGTGTCTCCCCTGCCAGGTAAGTAAGTGAATGTTTAGCCTCTTTTTAAAAATCTCCAGTGATGGAGCGCCCACGATTTCTGGAGGCAAGCTGTTTCACTGGTTAATTGTCCTCACTGTCAGGAAGTTTCTCCTTAATTTGAGGTTGCTTCTCTCTTTGATCATCCAACCACTGTTTCTTGTCCTGGTGAATAATGTGATCCCCTCTTCTTTGTGGCAGCCCCTCAAATACTGAAATACTGCTATCATGTCTCCCCTATTTCTTCTTTTTTTTAGACTACCTTTGATTTTTCCTACCTAAATGTAAAACTTTGTTTTTCTCCACACTGAAACTCATTTTGTTGGATAGGGCCCATTGTTCAAGTCTGTCAAGATCTTTTTGTATCCTGACTTTGTCTTCTCGGGTGTTGGCTACTCCTGCCAGTTTGGTGTCATCTATTAAACTGATTGGTCTATAGTTTCCTGGGTCTGTTTTTTTCCCTTTCTTGAAGATGGGAACCACATCAGCCCTTTTCCAATCCTCAGGTACTTCCCCCAATGCTCCAGGATTTTTGAAAGATGTGATGCAATGCTTCTGAGATAACATCTGCCAGCTCCTTCAGAACTCTGGGATGTAATCTGTCAGGCCCCGGTGATTTATATTCATTTATATTTATAGTTATATTCCGTTGGTTTCAGTGATATCTCTTCTCTGTAACAGCCCTCAAATTTGGGACTACATTAGATCTGATGAATAGTTGATCCTGACTTTTTTTTATTTCTAAAGGTCCTGAAGATAGTTTTATTTCAGCAAGTTAGTGTAAATTATTATTATGTTCATTGTTGTGCATTACCCAGACTTGTGACTGGGGAGTATAGAAGCATTAAAATAAAATAAGCTAGAAGGGCTTTTAAGAAAATAGGTGATTGGAACCATTGCTTAAATCTATGTTAGACAACGCAATACATGTGGCAGACTAAATTATTTTAAACACCATATCATTATATTATTTTAATTTTTAAAGACTGTATGTCATAAGAGTCTACATGACTTAGTATGCCAAAAGATAACTTTATCACAATGGTTCTCAACCTGTGGGTCACGACCCCATTTGGGGTCGATCGACCATTTCACGGGGGTCGCCAAACAACGCGACCCGCCATTTTTTGTCAGCCGGTGCATGGGGCGCCGCCGCACATGTGCGCTGCGCAGGGGTGGCGCATGGGGGCACCGCCGTGCATGTGCGCCGCGCAGGGGGTGGCGCATGGGGCACCGCCGTGCATGTGCACCGTGCGGGGTGGTGCATGGGGGCACCGCCGCGCATGCACACTGCACATGAGCGCCGCCGCGCATGCGCGCCGCCTGCTTATGTCCGGGGTCACCGTATAAAAAGGTTGAAAACCACTGCTTTATCAGATGTACCTTGAAGAAATTATACTAATTAATCGCTATAAATTGCAAATCATTCCATGATAAACCATTTGTCTGAAAGTTGAAACAAACTATATTTTGAGAAAAGTATTACACAATTGGTTGTGGATTTTCACTGAAATTTGGCATAAATTTTATCCAATACTAAGGCCTCCTAAAAGAAATCCTGACAAAACAAATGAAGCAGCAAAAGGGAGAAAAAATAATTTATTCAAAAATCCAGGTGCACAATCTTTTCAAATATGATTGCACTGACAAGCAGAAGTACTTTTCTAGGACACATTATGCAGAAATGCTTTCATGAATTTGTTCAAACATAAAAAGTTTGATAAGATATGAAGCATATCATACACAAGATAGATATATTATTGTATGGAGAAGATGGATAGATTATATTCAGAAAAAATATGGGACTATAAAGTTTCATTTACTTCATGAGTAAATTTTATAGTAACTGTTATAGAGATTTGTATACGACTTAATTTAAGGGGAGTTAAAGGTTAAGTATGATGTTTTTTTTTTGTTTTTTTTCTTTTCTTTTCTTTATTATTGTTAACTTTCTTATTAATAACCCTGTACTCTGCTCTGGGAAGTGAGGGGGGGGGGAGGGTTGAGGGTGGGTGGGTAATGATAATATAGTCATGGTAAATGCTTGGGCATTTCCCCTATGCTGCGTTCATGTGTGTGAGAGGGATGAGAAGGGAGGAAGGAGTAGGGAGGAAGTAGGATGGTTAGAGGAGAAGGGGAGGGGAAGAGAGTAGGAGGGGAGGAGAGAAAGAGGAGGGAAGTAGGGAAGGATTAGAGAGGGTGGACGTGGCCTGGGGGGAATGGGCAGGCGGTACCAATGGTTAGGAATTTATTTTAATTGAATTGTATTTTGTATGAATAAATGGAAAATAAAAACTTTTTATTAAAAACAAAAAGATATGAAGCATATCCAAAATCCTCATTCATTGGTCTCTGCTTTTAGGTTTGTGGTGAATCAGTGACCACAAATTTTTTATTAAAACTTTTAAAATATCTTCTCTTATATGGGATAATTATATCCTACAGCACTTCATTTCACTCTTTTTATTTTGATATTTTAAAGTGGTACTGGCTCAGATAACAATTTCAGGTAGTCCTCAACTTATGAGCAGTCATTTAGTGACTGTTTGAAGTTACAATGAATCCCCCAAAGATACTAATGACCCAGTTTTGAAGTCTGTTCATGATTCATTTTGGGCATTTAACAATTGGACCTCTGCTATTTGCAGTGTCCTGCAGCTACATGACCACAATTTATGACTTTTTTGCCTGCATTTACTTCCACTTTTCAATTAAAAATGCCCATTGGCTAAATGGGTTCACTTAATGACTGTGGCATTCACCTAGTGACAATGGCATTTGCTTACTATCTGCCACAAAAAAGTCATAAAATCAGGTATGGTCACATGGTGACCCATTTAATGACCAGCATAGTTTACAACCGTAATTCCAGGCTCATATAATCCTTCCATATAATAGAAAGACAAGTGCTAAAATATTAATGTCATAATTTAAATGTTTATTTAAGAAAGATTATAATATGAAAAATCTGAATTGCCAAGTGATGTGACTTAATTTATCTTGTTCATTAATACTATTACAATTACCATTAGAACCACAAAAAGTGCTTAAGATAAATATCAAGGTGATATGTTTGAATTATTTATGATACTTGCACATTCAAGAAAATAATGCATCCTTTAGAAAAATGATAAAAATGATTTTTTAAAATACAAAACTCCTTGTAAACAATACATGAGTACAAAACCTAGTGTAAATATGCATTTCTTTCAAAGCACTTTATGAATATAAGCTCATGATTAGATTCTAAACAGAATCAATTCTTCCCCAGATACATTATGTTAAAAATTAACATTATGTCAATAGTAATGATTATATTATCTCTAAATATTGAGATTAACATTCTATGTAACAAAGAAATAAATTGCTCTAGTTTAAGATAGTGATGGTATATCTTTTGGGCTCGGCATGTCAAAAATTCAGAAAATGCCTAATCTGATTCTGCTGGCATGACATCTCCCCACAAACAAGAGAGACAATTCTCTACATATTTATTTGAAAAAATAATCATGTGTCATGCTAGGTATTATAAAGAAACATCAAATAATATTACAAAAATAAAATAACAGTAAAACAAACTCATTTTGGAGGGTCCAGAGACTATGCAGCAGCATCCCCCATTATTGTGTAGCCTCCAAAAAATTCATATAAATGGGTTGTGCTTTCAAAAATAATTGTTTTTGGATGTTGGGAAATGCTTGCATGTGACCCAAAACATCATGGCATCATCTTTGACATACATATTATAGTTTTGACATCACTGGTTCTAGAAAAACAAAAAGCAAAACTGTAGATTCTAACTCACGGGTGTCAAACTCGATCGTGTCACATGACGCATCATGACGTTATCACAATGTTTTTGCCTCTGCGGAGATGGGGTGGGCATGGCCAGCACGTGACACATCCGCCCCACGGGCTGCCAGTTTGAGACCCCTGTTCTAACTTTTTTGCTGTTGTTGCTGCTTTATTTTGTGAGACTGGAGGTTTTGGAAGACTAAAGAGTGAAAGGATCATCATTAAGAAGAAAATCTGTTTAGAATGCCAATCATTGTATTTCAAAACATAAATTTTCATACCTTCATAGCTGTAAATCATAAGAAAGCTCCTACATCAGAATATTTTAAATATATTTATAGATAGAAAAGAAAAACATGCTTTTAAAACCTGTAAACAACTTTATAGGACAGGGGTGTCAAACTGCTGGCCCGTGGGCCGGTTGTATCATACGGAGGCCGCGTCCACCCCAGCTCCAGCAATGCAAAAATTGCGATACATTGTGACACGTCATGTGACATGGTGAGTTTGACACCTGTGTTATAGGAGATAGCTCTGCAAAAAGTGTTAATACAGAGGAATGATGTGTGAACTACTAAAAGTTTACCTCCTCCATCAGTGTGTGTTCTAATGACACTTGCATTATTAGTCTACATTGCTTGGATCATGCAATTTATGAACTATATATTTCAGCAATTATGGTTTGCAAGTTTGTTGCAGGTTTTCACCATTAATTCATTTTTATTTTAACGAAATAATGAAAATGCATTATTTATTAATAAATGAGGCAATATAATACCTTAAAAAGTGAGTAGCCACTACTCAATTATTTTATGCAGGAAATCAATAGTTAAACAAAAATAACTATTACCGTTATCATCATCATACTGGAATAGTTTATGTATTTATTTATTTAAAAAATAAATTTCTGGTTCCATTTTTATATTTAATAAGACATGACAAGGAAAGAGTCAAGCATATAAATAGTTGGACTTCCCGATAATTCTATACTTAGCTATAGAACTAGAACATAATTCAACATAGGTGCCGAGGTGGCGCAGCAGTTAGAGTGCAGTACTGCAGGCCACTTTAGCTGACTGTGTTCAGCAGGTCAGCGGTTCAAATCTCACCGGCTCAAGGTTGACTCAGCCTTCCATCCTTCCGGGGTAGGTAAAATGAGGACTCAGATTGTTGGGGGCAATGTAAATATATATATACATTGCTTACTGGTGTACACCGCTTAGAGAGTGCTTGCATTTAAAGCGGTATATAAGTCTCATAAATAAATAAATAAATAAACAAACAAATAAATAAACAAAACTGGGCCAGACAGTGCTTATAACTCTATAGAAATTGTGGAGTCCACATTATGCTGACTAACACTAATTTATCGCTTAAATGTCTTATATATGAAACACAGTAGTCTACATTCTCTTTCTTTTTCCTGGTGAGATTCAGAAAGCCCACATCTCTGAGTAAAACTGCTCTTTGGGAATGACAGGTGTTATTTATTAGAAAATGTATATGCTATTAACTTATTTAACAGTTCTGGGCAGCTTACAAGCACAGTGAAAGCAGTAATCAACAGCTATAACTGATACTTTTATAAAACTATTATCCAGCATTTAGAGTGGAGAAAGAAAAAGCACTTGTGCAAGAAAGCAATAATCCTATTAGAAAATTGCAAACCCAGTAGAAAGCCATGTTTACTCACTTCTATTGCAGCTTTAATTTAAGGATATAGCTAGGAAAATGCTTGAAATAAAATTCTGCATACTCATGATCTAATAGTTTCCCCTTTCATATTTCCACCATTTTGCTATCTTCCTTAAATCCAAATGTATATAACAAATACACTATTTCAATGGCTATTTCCTTCAGTAAATTATTAGTCCTTCTATTACAGTTTGTAAATACTTTAGAAGGACTGGGCTTTCACTATCAAAGGCCTGGTTTGAACATTAAGAAACCATTAACTCTGGTTTTATGAGGATGGCACATTAAATGGCACAAAATCAAGTGATTTTTTTTGTTGTAATTTTTACACTTCTTGCAGTCACACAAGCGAGCAAATAAACCAGGAAGTCAGATTTAATTGTATGGAAAGGTAAACTGACTTCAAACAAAGCTTGTAAATACTCTGCTTAATGTCAGAAAGAGAATGACTATAAACACTTACACCAGATTCTCTTTCTCAGGACATACAAATATAAGTCATTAGACTCTGGTTAATTTTACCCATAGTAGTTTAAAAATTATTTCTTAAAATTTGAAATATTGCATGAAAACAGTAGAATGAAAGCTTGAGTTTCAATACGAAGTTTAGGGTACTGCAAAGAAATCATGGTGTGACACGTCCATAGAAATTTCTAGCACACATTGAATAGCCTTCCTAAAATCCAGCATTCATTAAGGTCAGTAGTTTTTATAAAGTTATATTTTACTGAATTTTGTCTTGTTAATTTCTGGAAGGCACAAAGGAGAACACTATTACCATGGGTGTATGTTACAGTATCAGAAGGTTTTTAACTTCATATAGCATTTCTTTTTCGGAGGAAAAGAGAAGATTCTTGTTTGCTTAAAGAAACCTTGAAGAGTAAAGGATTGCAATAACATACTATTTCTGTAACAGTTTAAATACTTAACAAGATAACCCCATCAAATCAATTAGATATATATGTACAATTTTTATTCAGAAGTAAATCTAATTATTTTCTTGCAAATTAAAGAGGAGTAGGATCTCTAATGGCAAAATTAAAAAAAAATGATTTAAAAGTGTGATGTTATTTCTCAGGTTCCTTGTGGGCAGAACTGAAACCTACAGGGGACTCTTAACTGGCTGGTGTGACTTGAAAAGAAGAGGCCTTAGGTACAAATGACATACTTAGTTTTGTTCTTCTGATATTTTTGTATAGGATTATGATATTTTACTGTAAACTTCCCAGAATCACTTTATACAGTGAGATGGTGTATATAAATCTGACTAATAAATAAACTAAAGCTGACAACCATACCTCAACTAAAAAGAAATATTAAGGGCATCAAATACTGTAGTATGAGTTTCAAATCCCAGGTCAATTGTCTTTTGGAAAAAAAAACTGCTCAACAGAAGAGAAAGCACCAGGGAATCGCTATCAACAGAAGAGGAAGCGTAATTAAAAGGATACTACAATATCATTTAAAGCCAATGGGGTCTGGAGAGATTGCAATGGGGAATGGCTTTTTGAGACCGATTTGGGGAAAACTGGACGCCCCGCACATGGGACAGCTGCAAAACCTCTAATTTCATAGATATTTGTCCCCTAAAGTAAAAGAACTTCTCCCGCCCAAATACTCTACTCATCACTGGCCTTTCTTCTCGAAGAGAGGAAACCAAGACCTCCAACTACGAAAATGCTCTTTCTGTTCTCTCCCGTGGGCCAAATAAAAGCTACCCTGCTTCCTTCCATCCCCTTAATTCCCTCCGCCGCCCCCCCGCATCCCGTGTCCGCCCCCACCTCCCGGATCCTTCTCTCTTCTATTCCGCGGCGGGTCTCACCCCCAAGGGAAGCTAGGCGTCCCCTTCCGTCCTTGGCCCTCAGAAAGGGCGGAGGGCATAGCGAGCGGTCCGCGTTGCCGCCCTCCCTGCCGAAGGACCCCCCCCCTCCGTCCCTTTCACCCTTTCAGAGAGCAACAGCCTTCCCCCAGAGCCTGCCGGAGGGCGAGAGGAAGGCGCCTCGCCGCCACCTTCTCACCTGCGCCTCCTCTCGGGCTGCGGCGGCTGCTCCTGGCGGCGCCCCCCCGCGGGCTCCCCCCGCAGCGCCGCCTCCCGCTCCTCCTCGCCCTTCGCCGGCGGCATCCAGCTGCCGCTCCCGATACAGCGCCCAGAGCCCCACATTGGGGAGGAAGACGAGGGCGGCCAGCGCCAGCCCCACTGCCTGCAGCAGCCGCTTCTGCTTCCGCCGCATCCGAGACGCCGCCGCCGCCTGCGAAGGGGAGCGCGAGCCCAACTTTCCTCCCGCGCTGAAGCGATGACAGCGACGCTCGAGCCCCGCGCGAGGCAAACCAGCGCCAGCTCAGCGCCGTCCCTCCGTTTGGCAGGCACTTCCGCTCTGAGGGCGGGCACTCCCACTCCTACCGCGAGCGAGGAGGGTGGTCACGCAAAGTCCCGCCCACACCTCCAGCTGGACCGCGTCCCTCGCTAGTGCTAGTCGCGGAGAGGCCACGGGAGCGCGGCAATCCGCTTTCTTTACCCCCATCGCCGGCAAATGGTCCCGGCCGCGCTGCTTTTCCCTTGGGGGCAGCGAATGACCTCCCCGGCCCAAAACAAGTTGAAGGGAAGGGGGAGGATTTTTAAATTTCATTTTAACTCTGGAGTTGGTGGGGCGGGTGAGCAGCCCGCGGTAAAGTGCAAAGGCGGGACGATTTCAGCAAAGCCACGCTTCTCCCGCGAAGCTACGAAGAAAAGAGAGTGAAGGCAGCCAAAGGGGGGGGGGTAAAGGAAAAGTGGGCGGGTAAGGGTCGCGTCTTATCCCTTTATATCTTAAGAGAGGAATTGGGGAGGTGGTTTCTGCTTTTGCAGGAAAAGGAGGAGGCTGGCTGCCCTAACGTGACAAGCGTTGCTGGAGAAATAATGAAATACTGTACAGACTGGGATGCTACGACCAGAGGAGAAAAATCAGAGCTTTTTGTGTGAAGAATTAACTCCAGCTTTTCTATTTTAACCTCTGATTAAGCTATGTGAATAATAGTCTTATAAATATTCAGTTTATAATTGCCCACTGCAATTTCTCTCTTCTCCCCATCCTATTGTCTGGCTGCTAGACTTCATAGGTGAAGGTTTTTTTCTTTAAATGCACTTATATTCAAGAAATTATTGTAATAACAGGAATTCATTTTTTTCCCCAAGTCAGTCTTCTGGTGACTGCCTGGACAAATCCCTGCAGTTTGCTTGGCAAGGTTTTTGGGAAAGGTTTGCCTTTGCCTCCTTCCTAGGGCTGAGGAGAGTGCTTGCATCAAGGTCACCCAGCTGGCTTTACAATTAGAAATTGCAGTCTCCTGGTTTCTAGGCTGATGCTTTAACCACTCCACCCTACTGATTGTCCACTAAGATATATAACTCACTTTCATTCCTGTAAAAGTGTAGTAAAAGAAAAGCTAGTGACTTTGAATTTTAAAAAGGTTTGTAAATGTATGGGGAAAAAAGAATAGCTTCAAGAACACACCCACTGTTGATTTAGATTCCCAAAGCTAAGCAGTGTTAAACGTGTAAAATATATCTTTGTGTAGCTGTCATACTATTGATGTTGTCACCAGTCTCTGCTGGGTATATTTGCAGCACTTGACCATTTTGTCAAGACTTGGAAATTAAGCAAAATCAGATTTATTTAGTATTTAGTTGCTGGAGAACACAAGGGAATTCCAGGGTTGTAGAGCAGATACAGAAATCAAAAAGATAATTCAGAAGAAGGGAATGGCATGCTATTTCCATTCAGTTGCCAGTAAAATGCATGGATATGATAATATAGTCACTAAGGGTTGAATTCAAGTCAAGGTCATCTTCACCTATTAAGTAGTTTAAATTTTTTTATTTCTGGCCTAGCTTCTATATTAAGTCCTATGTAGAACAAACAACTGTTGTGAGTTCTGAAGTGATGTAGTTATTGGAACTCTGTGCATACTTTTTAAAAAATAATCCAAATTCAGCATTCAATAAGCATTAAAATGAATTGATGCACTGATTCATACAGCTGGATCAGAACTTCTAAGTGGCAGGTTTTAGGATTTATTTGATAAACATAATTGAGAAGCATAACTAATATGAGGGTACTTTCAAATCTATGAACATTGCATTTTTCTCTTACTCTTAAATCCTGGGTGAATATGATATGATTTGTAAGCTATGTTACAAATACTGTTATACTATGTCATTTGTTTACAGCAGAATACACAGCACTGCAGATAAAATCAGATATTCAAATTTTCTAAAGGTTTTTGAAACAAATCTAATAGCTGATTTCAAATTTCAGTCCCAAAGCAGTATAAAAGGCTACTTCATTACACAGTTTTCCAAGAATGAGTTGTATAATGATTTAAGGCAGAACTGACATGAATAATTCATATTTGGTAACAGCAATATAGTTGGCTGAAAGCAAATAAACAATTTTCCCATAGGAATTGAGGAAAGAGTATGGCTGTACCACAATGTATACTGATATTACTGGATGCATTTAATATGAAGTGTAAGGCACCAATAAATAGTATTCTATAGTATGACAGAAATAATAAATATATAAAAACATAATCAGCTTTCAGATGACAGTTCAATATTATATATCTCTGAGAAGGAGTAAATCCTATTAAACATAGTTCTGCTACCTCTAAATAGATAGGGCTGGCATTGCACTATAATTTGTGTAAATTTTCCACAATTACTTTTGTGATTAATTCATTATTGGCATCTGTAGCCTCCTGTGAATGACCATAATTCTGATGTTAATTGACCGGCAAATCATTTAAATATATTTCACCATATTGTGCACAATCAAAATAGGGCAATGCAGCTCAAGAATTTCTAATAATCATTTGCTTTTCTTTGTCCCCATTTGATTAATTTCTTAATTTAAGAAGAAACCACCTACAATATATACTAATGGAAATATTTTTTATTAGAAAATTGTATTATCCTTGTTGCGTTCACTGTATAGCTCACTAACAAGAGAAAAAAATATGCATATACTATATGCAACTATCATGTAATCCACTAGGTGGCAAGCTTTCAGTAAATTCTGAATTAATCAACTCCAGCTAAATTATCTAAAAACAACACTCAAATTGCAAAGGCCAGCTACAGTACTCTCCAGTAGTTAAAAAGAGTTAAAAGTAGGTTAAAATAGGTTAAAAGTGGATAGATTAAAAATGCAATGTTAAAAAGGATTAGAAAATAAAAGAAAGCTTTTGCTTTTGGAGGAGCTCTTACAGCCTATGCTGCCTGTCCACCACCTTGGCTCCGCCCCAACTACAGTACTCAAATTGGTATAACCTGTAATTCACTTTAGTTAGGCTTTTGAGTTTATTGATTTTATTTCATCCAGAAAAAAATGTCTCTACTTCTTGGCAGGTTAAAGGGAAAGATCACAGATTAAGTTTCAGGATACTGAAGTTGAAGATGGTGCTGAGTTGAATTTGATTCCTGGTGACTATATGTGAATTTTAGTTTATCACAATATGGATGGGTTTACATTACTTTCCTCTCTTTGTGTGTGTATGTGTTTTATTTATGGTCATGGCATATAAGCGTTGCTTGAGCAGAGTCTGCAGGATTGTCTGGGATGCCACACATCTTCTTCATGACCTGTTTTCCTTGTTACCTTCTGGGAGGAGGTTTCGTGGTATCTGAAGCAGAATATCCAGATTTAGTCACAGTTTTATTCCATACAATATTAACCTTGTGAACTCTCATGCTTTCTCTTTCTGCTAGGTATTCAAGATGGACAGTTATTAATATTTATACTTAATATGCAAGGATGTAGGTATATACATATATATATGTATGTAGCATGTTTATGAAGGGGACGACAGAGAATGAGATGGCTGGATGGAGTCACTGAAGCAGTAGGTGTGAACTTAAATGGACTCCAGAAGATGGTAGAGGACAGGAAGACCTGGAGGAACGTTGTCCATGGGGTCGCGATGGGTCGGACAAGACTTCGCAATTAACAACAACAAGCATGTTTATATGTGTATTATGTATGTGTACACTTTTGAGAGCAGGCAATAGAATTTCATTTTTAATGTGTGCCCACAAACTCTGCAGCGAGCGGGAAATCAAACAGATTCCTAACCAACCTAGCCGACAACTTTGTCATCCAAAAGGTGGAGGAGGGAACTAGACGTAAAGCCACACTGAACTTAATTCTAACTAATAGAGAAGAAGTGATAGAGGGAATTGAAGTTGCTGGAACCTTGGGCGAAAGTGACCATATCATACTGGAATTTCATATAACGCAAACACTAGCAACAGAAAACAATCCAACCAGTGTCTTGAACTTCAAAAGAGCTGACTTTAACAAACTCAGAGAGAACCTAGGAAAAATCGCATTGATGAAAATCCTAAAGGGGAAAACAATCCAAGAAGTATGGGAAACTCTGAAAAATGTGATCATAAAAGCCCAGACCAGCACAAGACAACTGAAAAAGAAAAACAAGAAATTCAAGAAGAAACCAACATGGCTGCACAAAGATCTCTCTGACAAACTGAAAGACAAAAAGGACAAATACAAAAGGAAAGAGGGACACATAACTAAGGCTGATTATCAGCAGACAGCCAGAACATGCAAAGATGAAGTCAGGAAAGCAAAGGGTCAGAATGAAAAAAGACTTGCAACAGAAATCTTGGATAATAAAAAAGTTTCTTCCAACATATTAACAACAAGAAAAAAAGTCAAGGAAACTGTAGGTCCACTAAAGAGAGAAGATGGCAAGGAAATAACAGGCAACAGGGAGAAAGCAAAGCTGCTTAACTCATATTTTGTATCAGTCTTCACACAAAAAGAAACTATAGCCCAACATACCAAAAAAACCCACTGCAAAAGACAAATTAGAAACAAAAATTAAAATAAGCAAGAAAATGGTAAGAGAACACCTATCCGACCTTGATAAATATAAATCATTGGGGCCTGACAGATTACATCCCAGAGTTTTGTAGGAGCTGGCAGATATTATCGCAGAACCATTGCACCACATCTTTCAAAAATCCTGGAGCACTGGGGAAGTACCTGAGGATTGGAAAAGGGCTGATGTGGTTCCCATGTTCAAGAAAGGAAAAAAAAAAAAAAAACAGACCCAGGAAACTACAGACCAATCAGTTTAACCTCAATACCTGGGAAGATCCTAGAAAAGATAATCAAAAAACAAATCTGCGAACAACTAGAAGCAAACAAAGTTATAACTAGTAGCCAGTATGGGTTTGTTAAAAACAGATCATGCCAAACCAATCTTATTTCATTCTTCAACAAAGTGACTAAACTAATAGACCAGCGAAATACTGTGGACGTAGTATATTTATACTTCAGTAAGGCATTTGATCAAGTAGACCACAGCCTACTCCTTGGTAAGCTAGAAAAAGGTGGAATAGACAATATCACCACCAGATGGATCTGTAGCTGGCTGGCAAACTACTCAATGAATAGTCCTCAATGGCACCACATCGACATGGAGAGAAGTAAGCAGTGGGGTACCACAAGGTTCCATCTTAGGCCCCGTACTCTTCAATATGTTCATCAATGATTTAGATGAGGGATTGAAGGGGAACTCATCAAATTTGCAGATGACACCAAACTGGCAGGAGTAACCAACACCTCAGAAGACAAACTCAGGATCCAAAAAGATCTTGACAAACTTGAACAATAGCCCCTATCAAACAAAATGAGTTTCAGTGTGGAGAAAAGCACACTGAAACATTTAGGCAGTAAAGGTTTTACCTTTAGGCAAGTACAGATTGGGCGAGACCTGGCTTAAAAACAATAACTGTGAGAGGGACCTTGGAGTCCTAGTGGATGATCACTTAGCCATGATCCAGCAATGTGCAGCAGCAGCCAAAAAAGCATGGAAACCTCTCTCTTTCCCCTCAGCATGGCTGGCTTAGGAATTCTGGGAGTTGAAGTCCACGAGTCATAAAAGAGCCAAGGTTGCCTACCCCTTGGCTAGTCTAAAGAAAAGAAGAAATAAGGGAGACATGATAGCAGTATTCCAGTATTGCCCCCAGAAATCATGGGCGCTCCATCATGGGAGATTTTTAAAAAGAGGCTAGACGGTCACTTGTCTAAGATGGTATAGATATCGGGCTGGACTAGAATACCTCCAAGGTCCCTTCCAGCTCTATTCTATTATGACAGATTTGATTCCACTCAATGCACAAACGATCAGGCTCAGATTATTAATCAAATTTGTTAAGTTTATAAATGTATTAATAAATACATAATTTTAACCTCGTCATTTGTGCCCTGAGTGATATCAAACCTGGTTTGATATGTTCAAAGATCCATTGGTTTACCACTATCCATACATTCTACTTCAAACACATTATCTGAAGACTAATCTCTGTCAGACCCAAAACCAAGAATAACGTGATTCCTCTAAGCTGAATTCTTTATTGTTTCATGCCTATAGATAAAATCTTGCCAGATTGAGCACTCCACTATCTGTATCTATAATATAATGTGTGAACTGTTTTCACCTTCTTTCTCTCACTTAATATCTGGACTAATTTGCCTCTTACTCCTCTGGAATGCACCTCCTTCCTCCTGGGAATCCACCTTACTACCTTCCATCACATCTCTGGAAATGGTTGTAATGTTGGGAAAGAGGACAACCAGCAGCAAGATGGATGGATTCAGTTAAAGTTGTGAAAACTACCACTAGAAAACCTGAAAGACCAGGTTAGGGATAGATTGCCACAGAGAAAGTCTTGTCGGTGTGGTTGCTAGGAATTAAAAATGATTGGATGGCACATAAAAAAAATCAGTGGTAATGCATATATTGCTATTGTCTGAGCATGTTATAAGGATCAGGCCAACAATATTTGGGCATAGTGTTTTCTATAAACACATTAACCATGATTGATTAACCCAGGCATAGAGTTTAGTAAAACCAACATGGTTTGTTTATTTTCTTTTGAACATTTCTACATTATCCAGGAGAATAGAAAATAGTATTTTGACCCTTGGTGCATAATATGTGTCCTCATCAATTATAGAACAATAGATTTGCATTTAATTTAAATTGTTGTGAAAGTCACTAACAAAAGTATCAATAAATAACTACTGGAAGCTCTCTTACAAATGTTTTGCAGTGCTATTTTTTTTTCTTGATCACTTCCCCCTTTTTTTCTGTGACCCCTATAGTTGGTTCTGAATTCAGCCATGACCTTCCTTTTTTGTTTAGTCCCAAACTACATTCTTTTCTCTGACACTATCATATTTTATAATTTGTCATTTTCTTCTTTTTCTCCTCCTTCACATATAATATCCTAAACTGCTACCTAATGCTTGATCTCCTTAAGTCTGTTTCCACAGACCCATTTCTTGCCTCTCATCTATGTCTCTCTTGTTTCATATAATTCCTATCCTCTTTCTACCACTGCACATATTTGCTTCTCTCAGCCATTCCTCATTCCCTGTCCAAAGCAGTCTCTGCACTATCACACAGCTTTGCATTACTACCGTGTTTCTATCCTCCTTTCCCCCTTTCTCTGTCCCAAAGAAAGCTTTTTGTAAAATTTTATTAAATTAAATCTGTGTATGTTACAAAAAAGCAAAAAAAGGGAAAGGGAGAATACAGCAGAAAAAAAGCAAAATTGGGAATTGCAAACAAGAAGATAAAAAAGCTACAGAAAAGAATAATTTCCAAATTTTTTTGGTACTGATACAAGTTTAAAATACAATATTCCTTTGCGTTAGAATAAATCATAACACAAAGTACCTTTACAATCATAAACAAATCTAATAATCAAATACATTGTTAAAGTTTCTTTTTCAAGCAAAAAAAATCTGAAAGTGGTTTCAAATAGAAACAAAGACAAAATCTTTTTCAATCAAAGAGGTCAATTTTGCCATTTCCGCTAGATCTATTATTCTCAACATCCATTCTTCCATTGTAGATATTTATGAGTCCTTCCATCTCGGCACATAAAGAAGCTATGCTATTGTCAACAAAGCTCCATGTTCCTGTTGTTCCTCAGTCTGCTTGTCTATTGAGCCTAAAA
The DNA here is from genome assembly GCF_016545835.1 of Crotalus tigris. Classification (NCBI taxonomy): domain Eukaryota; kingdom Metazoa; phylum Chordata; class Lepidosauria; order Squamata; family Viperidae; genus Crotalus; species Crotalus tigris. The sequence goes on along the minus strand of NW_024096545.1, from coordinate 4,201,254 downwards.
TAAAAGCCTCTGGCTTCAACTATACATTCAGTTTGAAAATTTATCTGAATTAAAATGCATACCTAATCCCACTATTTCTTAGCTTTCTTAATGTCCAGTAGAGATGATAAAAAGTGCCTTCAGATTGCCTATATTTTAAAATATACATTAGATACACCCTTATACATCTAAGACAATTTACCAGTGGTTAAATATAAACGATTCATCATTTATCCCACATGCATCATTAAAACACAATGAGCTGCTCTCAGCCAGCAGACCTTATGTTGTTAAGTCATGTCCCGAAACACAAATGTGTAATCTTAAGAGCTATAGGAACCTTAGATTACAAAGATGTTACAGTGAAAGCATTTCTAATTTAAAGACTGTCCTTTGGTTTATGCTTCTAGTGCAGCGGTTCTCAACCTATGGGTCGTGACCCCATTTGGGGTCGAACGACCATTTTACGGGGGTCGCCAAACAACGTGATCCGCCATTTTTCCCCCTCAGGGGGCGCCACCGCGCATGCGTGCCGTGCATGGGGGTGGCGCCCCGCGCATGCGCCCCGCGCATGGGGCAGCCCCTGCGTGCCGTGCATGGCGCAGCATATGCGCGCCGCACATGGCGCGTCCGTGTGACGGGGGTCGCCGTCACACAAACGTTGAGAACCGCTGTTCTAGTGGTACCCTTTTTCTGTGTATGCAACTTGGCTTTAAAACAAGAGCATATATTTCCTTTACAAAATTATGTGACAGGAGCAGCATTTCAGAGTTAGTTAATGTAGATGTAGTAGCTATTTTGACACTTGCCTAAAATTTAGGAACTTCTGTTCTGACTTGAATAGTTAAGCGAGTCTCCTAGAACTTCGTAACATCAGAATTTATGCTGTGTGGTTCAGAAATACTTTCATATGAATAATGGAACCAGTTATACAAACCTTTGAACAGAAAATCTGCTAACTTGTGGACTGGTAGCAAAAAAACATAGACTAAATTTCTCCAAAACATTGCTACATAACATAACAAAAGGGCCTGTTTACTTGAGGGGCCCGCATATGTCCTATAACAATTGCCTAATTGATTTGATCCTGCAAGGTTATTACGCTCTTCATTCCTTCAACAATTTCTCTTGGAGCCCTGGAAAGACCAATGGATCTGCCTTCTGGAACAAGGTCCCCTCCCCTACATTCTGGATGGGCCTCTGTTGTTTAGAATAGTCATGAAGACTTGGCTCTTTACACAGCTTTTGGCGAGTAGAATAGGACCCTTTGGTTTTATTGCACTTTATTTCTATCTTTTAATCATTTATTGTAATAAATGATAATCTCTGATTATTATTTATTTGGGGGTGGGTTGATTGTTGTGAGCCACCCAGAATCATCGAGACTCAGTACATAAGTTTAATACATCATCATTATTAATGTAAAAATGGTACCTATGGTACCGTTGGCTTGCTAGAGCCTAAATATTATAGTCACAGAATCTTCATAAAATAATCCAGAATGTAACCACTATTACATTAAATATTTTTCAGAGATAAATATTCTTCAGGCATATTAAATAAATTAGACAATGCAAGCCTAATTTGAAGTAGGTTTAATTGTAGAATGTGCTGGCTGTATATGTCACAAAATCAAATCTTCATTGCATTCAGTTATAAAATGTACTAAATAGTGATGTTTTAGTTTCATTCATAAAAACGTGTTAGTATATTCAAAACTTCTGATCTAAAAAAATCATTTAGGACTGTACCTTTATTTTGATGGAGAAAAAAATGTGTAATACAATAGTTATATCTTGGAGAATGCTTAAGTATGTACTGTAAAGTTTTGCTATTCCCAAAACTTGAAACAGATATTTAATTATTGCATGTGCTTTTTTTCACATACCATTTTCCTGAATGGAAACTAGCTGTCAATTTACTTTCATTCCAGAGAGCTCCACATAACCATGAGTAAAATACAATAGATTTCATGGATAAGGATAATTTTTGCAAATTTTTGACTTCCAACTGTATGAAACAATTTTTCCTAAGACAGGTATTCCAAAACAACAACTGGGTAAAAGCTTGTTTTACTTTTACACAAAAGCCACTACGGAAATTATGGACATCAGACAGCAAACCTCTGTCTTTTAAATGTTACAGATCCCCATCATCCTTAGCCACTGGGCATATTAAATGGATCTGAAGGGAATCAAAGTGTTATCATCTGCCACATGTTTTTCACCTTGCAGTTGAGAATCATCATTTCTAAAAGGCACTTAGCAGTCTTCTGATTAAATGGTTTTTTTTAACACATCAAAGTTATTGCTAATTTATGACCCTATTAAATGTTAGATTCCTCAGTAAAGCTACACAATTACAGACTGAGAGTAGAATAAATGCATTTCATTTCAGCTTTTAAAGTGATTTCTTCCATTCAAGTGATTTTTTTTTTCAAGGTGTCAAACCTCCTTGCATATGACATTATTTTTTGTATCATTAAATCCTGGCCATATTTTTCCTGAATTGATAAATGCATCAATTTGCAAAGATTAAGTGAGAGTAGTCAGTAGATAAGCTGGAAAATACAACAACTTTATTTGCAAAATTATTTGCTTTAGTTGTTTTGTTAGCTTGAGTTTGCCTTATAAACCAATTAGCACTATAAGGAAATAAATTTCCTGCAAGGTTAAGCAAGGTCTGTTAAAAACTAGTGTGTCTATTGACTGTGTCTATATGACATGCTAAATCACAAAGCTTGGTTTATGAGTGTGTGTGTCATAATTCTTCCCCATTCCTATCTTGTATACACTATTTCAGCCAGTCATAGTTTAAATTTAGAACAGCAATCATTTGGAAAGTAAAAACCAGATTTTGATATGCATATATTTTAAATTCTGGTTTCTATAACACAGAATGTCAGCCATGCCAACTCAGATAAAACATCATGCTTATGGCTTTATGTGATGTGAGATAATGATGGTGGAAAGATTGCAGTGCACCAGCATGCTTGTTAACGGGTTTTTTTGGCTTGATGTCCCCAGCCAGGGGAATTCCAGATGACCATTAGCAGCAGTAGTTAGAAGAATTATAGATATCCATCTCATCTCTTTTTCCACATGTGTTTGCATTTCTGCATTAAATAGGGATAGATAACTGTACTATAAATGTTATTCCACAACAGCCTTAAGTTCAGTGAAGAGTAGCTCAGTAGCTTCCCTGGTTAATTCTACTGTCTAACTCAGACATGTCAAACACAAGGCCCGGGGGCCGAATTCGGCCCGCAAAGTGGTTTCATGTGGCCTGCGAAGCCATCCTGGAAACAGTGAGGGAACGGCCCCCGCTGCCTTGGCCCTGGTCCAGGCCAACCGGGAGCCAATGTACAATTTTGTGGTGGCCATCTATGCTGAAACACATTCAGTCTTAGCTCCACAAGGCCGTCTAGAAACAATGACGAACCAGCCCCTGCTGTGTCAGCCCCGCCCCCTGGGTGCATGCTGGGGAGGTGTCACCCTGTGTGATGAATGAAGAAATGGACCATGCCTTGGCTCTTGCCCTGGCCCCACCCCCTTCTGCCAGAGACCTTCAGATCTGTCCCACTCCTGCCCAGGCCCCCACAGGCACCCTTGACACGAATGATGTAGAGCTGGCCACGCCCACCCAGTAAACCACACCCACACAGTAGGCCACACCCACTCTGGCCATACCCACCTGCCCCCCCCAAGGGCAACCACAATGCTGATGTGGCCCTCAATGAAATTGAGTTTGACACCCCTGGTCTAACTCTTCTTAAAGTTATGGAAAATTGTCCTGTTCAATGAGAATTTGCAGTTACATTACTTTGCAAATCACTATCAATATTAAAATAGTGAGACAAGTCTGATTTTCATCTGCCCTACTTGCCATATGTTGCATGTTTAGTCATTGTTTATATTATTATATTTATATGACCTCCTCATCTCATGAGATGTGACTCTGGACAGTGTATAAACAGACTAGAGACAAAAACAGGCAAAACAATTTAAAAAGCATACAAAAAGTACAAAAATCATTATGGAAAGGCTAAGAAAGGCTATCAGATTATGAACAGTAGAACTGTTTCATCAGATAAACATTCCTTTGCAACTCCCAGGCCTGACAACACAACCAGGTTTTAAGGGACTTCCAGAAAGTCATCAAAGTTTCAGTTTCAGTTTTTCATCTCGTCCTGTGGACACCACTGCACTGGTATGAAAACTAGGTAATGTTTGTACTATATGAAATATATAGCATGCAGTATTAAGCACATTGGCTAGTATGCAATTTCTTAGGGTTATTAGGTCAAACGTAAAATCATAAATTATGGGTTTGAAAAAATGAAATTCACACAATGGGCAAAATCAAAACCAAATGAGTTATGGTTCAATGTATTTTATGACATAATTCTAAGAACTGGTTGGTTATATCTGGATTAAATTCCATCATTTTAGTAGGCCTGCACTTAGTATGATCCTGTTTATTTAATTTGAACATTGTTCCCATGAATGGAGCAGAGCTCACATTTAAGGGACAAGGTATCCTTCTCTTTCTCTCTGTGTCTCCTGGATTCCCTGTTTATGGTGATGGGGTAAATACAAGAATAGTGAGGGGTATGATATGAAGAGGTAAGAGTGATTTATAATCACACACACAAATGGAGGAGGCCAATTTACAATGAGTTTATATTGTTCAATCATCTCTGTTCAGAATTGCACTACAATGAGTTTAATAACACTTTATCTCAGATAAATAAATTGGGGATGGATTGATGGATGGCCAGATGTTACGATAAAAAAAATCTACTCATCCATAAATTCAGTGCTCGATTAAACTAGTCTTATCAAGTCAGATGTGAGGATAATTTCCAGAATTTCCAGCCATTATAATTTTGGGATTAACACTGTTAGTTCTAGTTGCGGACACATCAGAGAACAATGGATTGAGGAAAATTGTTCTAAAGTCTACTTGTTAGGTCTGCTGTTATTCCCTGTTCAGGAAGTGCTATTGATTCAGGAAGTGCTATTAATTCACAGTAATGGGGTTACATTTCTCATCTCCTACATAGGCCATAGGCCAATCTTGGCCCTTTAATACTCACTATAATGAAATCTGCCTGTAAGTACTTTGGAAGTGAAAATGAATAATGTGTATTGATTGCTTGAGGGAATATTTTAGAAATGGGCATGACAAAACTAGTTTCTGACACATAGGATGCATATTATTGCCAGATTGTCTTTGTAATCCTGCTAGTTTAAGAATATTTATACCCACAAACAATATTCCAAAAATCAATGTTAGAAACTGCCCTAGTTTACTTTTAACAAGCTCAGGATTAGATTGGGGAAAATTAATGCTCTGTTTGCTAAAGCTACCTCTCCTTTTCTGAAGTCACATCTCTAAAGGTATATATTACTTGGCTTATGTGTTGAGAAAAAAATATGCTTTCTATTTTAAAAAAAGACTTGTATCGAGGTTACATTTTTTGTGGCATAGCAAGAGGAAAACAACCTCTATAGACTTGGTATGTGAGTGTGCCTGAATATATGATAGAAGAGTCTCTTTTGTATAAATCTTGAGCCTAATTCTATCCTTTGCATTAGCTAATGCATATGATGACTTCCAAAATAATAAAAATTACAGCTGCAAAGGCTTGAAATCAGCAGATGCCACTTTGGATTATCAATCAATCAGTATAAGTATTTGCATCTTCTGTTAAATTGATTTCTATGATTTTTTTTGTTTAGATATTCTTTATTGATACATTTTGCATTACTTGTACTAGATCTGTATACTTTCATTGCCTGTTCTACATGTACATACAGATGGCCTTGCCAAATGGGTTACTCAGCTATGTTAGTACCTCAGATTCCTAAAAAAGGAAATTAAAAGAAGTTGTAGAATGTATATTCTATAAATTATATTCTACAAATAAAGAATAGAATAAGCCCATATGAGACCATCAGATTGGGGAACATTTATATGAGCTGGGGGTGTGTGTGTCTTAAATTGTTATGAGGACCAAAGGAGACTAGCTCCTTGGCCCAAGAGCTTAATAGGTGCCCACTGAGTCAAGGATGAAGAAAAGGAAGAACCTGAATACACTTTTATTCAATAATAAACTTACTGATACAAAGCTACTTCTGAAACAGCCATTTCACTTTAGCCACTTATCTGGCACAATTTTCCTTAATCAGAATACCAATATTTGATTTTAGCACTAGGCTGATTTTTTTCAGTATTATATCAAGAACGTTATATTCTATGAAATGCCTAAATCCTGCTTTACTGTTTCATTTCTCCTGCTGACAGTAAAGGTATTTTTTTTCTTCAGTCTCAGTTGCTTTCTCTTCTCTCTTGTTGCTTTTATACCTTGCGAAAGATGCATGATTGCCTGCTTGCTTGTTCATTGTTTTTCCAGGGACACAAAACATTTGCATCCTACAAAAGTTTTGAGATTCTAGTTCTCCTCAGTCTTACCCAGCACAGCCCACAAATTAATGGTGATGGGAGTTGTCACTTAACAACATAATTTCTTTTTTGCCAACTGAGTACCCTACAAATTTTGTTTATTTATCAAATGTATATGGCTGCCAAATTCTGGGTAACATACAAAAACTTTGAAAATGAAATGAAGAAATAGAAATAAACCATTTTAATTACAAAGGTAATAAATGATCAGGGACCCACTTCATTTCTTTTTCTTTTTAACTTATTAGATTGATTTAAATAGCCACCCAGCTTGTAACTGCAACTCTAGAGGGTGACCACAGGAAAAAGTCAACAGAAGAAAGACAACCAATTGATAATAAATTATAGCATTATAATTTGAGAGTAACATCATGACACTAAGGACAGTCTAGGTTAAACCAGAGAAACACAGAATCAGTTTGTCTCATGTGAAGGGGTAAAGTAAATCTCCAGGTGGGAAATCCAATCATTTACCCCTGATATGCAAAGAATCTGTATATGTTGGGGTTGGGGGGGGGGATGAGAGTACCATTCTAGACAGCAGGCACATCATCTTACATCCAAAGTTGAGGCTGACATACAATTTTTCAATTTAATTCCATGGCAACCAGAAATGCTTGATAGAGCAGAAAGGCAAGGAATAAAACAAAACAGAAAAAGTACTTTTAGTTTCACTCCAACAGGTCTATGATAATCTCTTTGACACTGAATTCTAATCATAAATTCATTACCTGCATATTTCAAAATACCAAAATCTGTGTGAACAGGTTAGAGTTAAATGTATTAAATATATACCGTGTATATATATGTGTGTGTGTGTGTGTGTGTGTGTGTGTGTGTGTGTGTGTATATATATATATATATATATATATATATACATATACATATATACACACACACACATGGTATATATATATATATATATATATATATATATATATATATATATACACACGGTATATATATATACATATATATAGCACGCAGCAGAGGAAAGATGTTAAATTGCAGCCGATGAAGCCCCGCCTCCATGGTAGGATACACAATGACATCGAACTAAATCCCCCTGCTGCAACGAGAGCCAGTGCTGCCGGGAGAGGGCGGAACATAGCTTTAACAATACCCCCTGAGATCGACGGAGATGTGAACACAAGTGCTCGAGAGAACGACGGAAGAAATCTTTACTCCGATTCCCCCTCCCACCTATCAGCTGTTCAGTGGGGAATGCTGGCACGGTCTAGGAACCAAGCGCAGATGTCTATGGAACCCGTTTAAACCACCTTGTTAGAAACGGTCTCTCAGCCCTGAAGATGTTGGGGAGTTTTCCCAACGAAAGCTTGGCAACCTTTTAATATAGTAAAATACTTTAATTAAATATTTTAACTTTAAACTCTCCTGGTGAACGCGCTTTATTCATTCCATTTATAATTATGCCCGGGAGTCGCATTTTCACCATCATTATTGAATATATATATATATATATATATATATATATATATATATATATATATGTTAGAAACACTTCTAAAGACTTGGAGACATTATCAGGGTTAATAAGCTCAAGTTATAGCTCTGAGTTTTAACTCACTAACCAGTGGCTTCTGTAACAAGCCAAGTGATGTCAAAGTGATGACATGTCACAACATCACAATATGGTGGGATGCAGTAAATAATGCATATGATGCAATAAATATGCAAGTCACATCATCTTTGTCATGATATTATGTTGCATATGTTATTATTTGACTTCTCTTGTGCGCTTGTGCATGCCCTTATACCCAGCTGTCTATCAGGCATAGATTGAATTTTCAGTGAAAACTGAATAGGTCTAACTAAGCAAAAGTTGCATAAAACTAACAGAAAACCTTTTTTAACAGACTTCTTATACTTATCTTTAATAACCACTTCTTACGGAAAAATAATGATTTCTTACTCTTTTTGAGCCAAGCAAAAATTTGCCCTAAGTTGATAAGCAATTAATTAGAAATAAATAAACTATTTTTTAAACAATAAAGTTATAGCTTCAACTATAAATAACAGCAATAGAAAGTTAAAGCAGGAGAAAAGGTTTACACTTTCTGTCTTCCACAAGGAAAAGGAATGAATGTGTCCATCAAAAAACTTACAGTAAAATTTACACATAAATACTTGCTTCAACTCAGCAGCCACCAGCTGTGCCAATTGTCAGTTAACTGTACTGGGTTGCTCATTTGCATGTCAATGTCTAAAATGTTTCCTTCTTATATAGAAAGTCCTGACAGGCTCTGCACTTAAACTGAAAAGATTGAATGCTCAAAACTATTCATTCTCTTACTCTCCTTTCTTTCAGAAAGATGGTTCTTAGTGCTACTAGTCCAAAGACAATGTTCAACAATTATATCTTTCTCTCCTGAATTATTATTTCTTTTTGTAGGAAGAAAAAGACAAAATAATGGAAGGAAAACTCAGAACTTAGCAACTTCAACGAACCCTTATAAAAGTCTGTGAAAGAAGGTGCTTTCAGATTTATAGCATTCTAAAACTTCCTCCTTTAAGTAATTATTTAACTATCTCATCTTTTCTTCTATTAAACTTTTTCTTTCAAGAAAAAGAATGGAAAACACATGATAAGAAAAGTCAGAAGTTATACATGAAAGAGAAGGACTATGGTTGAACCTTTGAACCAATTGTGGATCAGTCGAATAATTTAATTTTACACAAATATCTTGCTTGGAAATACATTATAAATAGGAAGAGGAAAGTGTGCTGGATATGATCGCCACCATGAGTTATTGATAAAATTGTAAAGGTGGGACTTCCGGTTCCGGTTCGCGGCATCACTAGTCGCATGTGGAGACTCCTCTCCTCGTCAACTAGGTTTCCCTTCGTTGGTGAACCCTTATACGGGTCCAAAGTCACCCTGGAGGGTGCGACTTCTGTCAAGGAGGCTGCGGTCCAGCTGCGGAAGAGTGGCGGCTCCTCCAGCTGTCCGGACGAATCTCTGAGGGCCGACGGAGAAGATCGGCCGTGAAAATGGCCGATCACCCTGCCGCTTCAGACCGTAAGTCAGAAAACATTTAACCTTTTAGTGCCCCATGGTGAATCCAGGTGAGAATTTTTTCTTATTTTTCTCTCTATTCCACTTTTTTCTTTGTTTGTGTGCCTGTAAAGAGCTTTTGAAATTATTTCCCTGGCTTGGAAAGGCGGCTTCTGCTTTTTGGTTGGGGGAAGAAAGGCATTTTACAAACACTGAAAGGCTATAAACTGGACACAAAAAAGGAAAAAAAAGAAGGAAAAGGTTTCCTCTCCTTTATTTTTAAGAACGTTATTATTTCTGCTTTTTTATATATATACATATTATATCTTAAAAGATAGAAAAGAAGAATTGATTTTTGGAAAAGACTTTCCTAACTCACTGAGGACATCTAGTGGCGAAAATTTAATATTGTAACTTTGCTTACTTTTTTTTATGAACTTCAAACATTAAAGATAAGCTGTGCACCTGTGATGCTGTGGGGGTGGATGTTTTTACATTAAACAAAGCCTCTACAAAAAAGAAAAAGAGATTTCCTTTTAAAAATATTAAAATGGAGAAACCTCAGATACAACTGAACTGTGCACTTATATTGGAAAAGATTTATGAGGCCACTGCAGAAATTTGTGCTACATTTAAAAACTGTACTTTAGAATTAAGATCCAGAGACTCTACTACATTTGCTCAAACTGATGTCCAGGTTACAACTGATCATGTCATAAATCAAAATGTATCAGAAGAGGAATCTACAGAGATAGAAGTGGAATTTACTTCATCTGACAATCCCCTCTTCAGCAACTTAGAGAACCAGAAGAAGCAAAGACTAAGACTTCAAAATACAAAGCAACTATATTGCAAAGAGAACAGAAATAGATGTTTACTGCAGAGGAAGAGATTTATACTCTCTCAAAGACTACTACAAGCAATAAGAACTGAACTATTGGTTGAAAGAAAAAAAGATGTTTACTGCAGAGAAAGAGACGTACATTTGCTCAAAGATTATTACAAGCATTGAGAAAGATTATTGCAAGCATTGGTTGAAAGGGAAGCGTTTTTATGGACGCCTGTGTGGCATAGAAAGAAACCCAGAATTAGATTGAAAAACAAATTTAAAAATCTTTAATGGAGTAAAAGGCAATGTTGACTTCATGGATTGTTTTAAGGATAATGATCTAGAACGGAAAAATGCAATTATATACATGTGTGTTTAAATTAGCAAAAACTGTTTAATGGATTAAAAGGCAATGTTGGTTCTATGAATTGCTTTAAGGATAATGATTTAGATTTAGAAGTAAGAAATCTACAATTATATTTATGTGTGTTTAATTTAGTTTGATGACTTTTTTGTTTTATGGAAATTTGATATGGAAATATGAAAGTTAAATCTGGAGTGAAAAAAAAACTTGGCTTTACAGAGACTAAGAATGCATTCCTTGGAATAATAGATTGATTTAGACTGGAATTTTGAAATGCTTAATTAATTAGGAGATTTTTGTGTATAATAATACGTCTTGATATGGTATGATAATTAATTGGATGGAATTTGGTTTCTTTAATGAATGGAAATGAATTAAGTCAAAGACTACTATAAGTAACAAAAATGGACTTATTGGCTGAAAGGTTAAGGATAATGATTTAGATTTAGAAGTAAGAAAACTATAACTATATACATGTGTAGTTTAATTACTTAAGAGATGTTTGTGTATAATAATACAATTTGATAAGATATGATAATGTTGTTTTCTTTCTTTATTGGAAGAAGAAATAAATAAGATTGGTGATAAAAAAGGGATGAGAGGGATTAAGAACTTGAATATATTTGCAAGAGGTATTTGAAGTGATAATATGTTGATGTAAAACACTATCTGATTATGGTAATTGAAATTGATTTAAAGTTTTAATAAACAGGTTTAGTAGTAATAGAAATTTAGGATAGAAATGAAATATATTAGATTTACTATGTTACTTGAGGGAAATAGAGAGATGATAGCGAATCTATTAAGTTGAGCTGTTATTGTGTGATTTTATGTTGGAATCTTTGTTTACCCAAACATCACGGTATGTCTTAAACACTTTTTGTTAAAACAATAAAACCAATAAAATATATTTTAAAAAAAAGTAAAGGTGGGATATAAATAAATAATAAAAATAGCACAAGGATTGTTATAAAACTGTTTTTCAAACTTGGCAAATTTTTAAGATGTGGGGACTTCAATTCCCTGAATTCCCCAGCCAATATGCTGGGAATTGAGGTCCATATATTTTAAAGTTCCCAAGTTTGAAAAACAAGCAACATCAGCAAGTACTTTTGTTTTTCACTTTCACCCCTTTTATTGGGTCCACACATGGCGCTCTACACATTGTGGTGGTTTCTTTGGTTTTACTTAGTGCAATCCTAGTGGCTTCTAAACAAAATTTTATCACTTGGTATAATATGAAAATGGAGCAAATCATCATTTATTTGATAAATCATAGTCAAACCAACATGGCTTAGCATGGTATGTGAATGATTGAGTTCACATAAAGCCATGGTTGATTAAATCAGGTTTGGTAATTAAATCATTGATTAAATCCGGAGGAGGGCACAAAAAGAAAATAAGGCAGGTATTCTTTATAGCTTGAGCCAAAGTACCTTGCAACCTGGCCGAAAGTGGTCAACAGATTCTCCCCACGACAAGATTTGTGTCAGAGAGAAGGGGAAAACACTACTTTAAAACCTAAACAAGTAAATATGAATTTAAACTGCCTATGCAGAGAACCCTAATGAGAAGGAAGGATTCACTGGAGAAGAGCCTAATGTTGGGAAAGATTGAGGGCAATAGAAGAAGGGGACGACAGAGAATGAGATGGCTGGATGGAGTCACTGAAGCAGTAGGTGTGAATTTAAATGGACTCCAGAAGATGGTAGAGGACAGGAAGACCTGGAGGAACATTGTCCATGGGGTCGCGACGGGTCGGACACGACTTCGCAATTAACAACAACAACATGCAGAGAACTGATGAAATATAGGCAACTACCTGAGGACAAGTCCTTTAAAAATGGTTAGAACTTACTCTGTAGTTCATGGAACAGGAGGATGAGTGCTAAGGGTGATGCACTGAGCAATTATACAGATTATGGAAATGGTTACTGACATAATTCTTTCCAGATACAGTAGCAAAACTGGGTTGCTTTTAAAAGTTATGTTGACTTCCAGTTTAAAGTGTTCTAAGCATTTTAACTGAAAAAAAAATTCTTTCTGAACTATGATGGCAGAAGACCCAGATATAATCAAATTTTATCTCCCACCCTCCCTCTTTTTATTTTTAAAGTAAGGCATGAAGCCTCTGGCATGGAGAGAAGAACTGATATATTTTTCTTGCTAGGACTGGAGGAAAAATGAAAGATACACCTACTATCTTCTCTCATCATAGAAAATGGGTGGGTGCTGTACAAATCCTTGGGTTTGGGTGCTGAATACATTGTAGAGCAGATGAAAGTTTACTGTATATCCCAGGGGTATAGTCATGGGGCTGCCTGGGGTATGGATACAATGCTGCAACAATCTGGGATTTTTTTTTTCAGGGAGAAGTAAATTTGACATGAAAACTGTCAAAGGTAGATTCTAATTTAGATCTTTAAGATAAGGGTTCTTTCAGCATTGGTGGAACTTCTGAAGTATGAATTGGACAGTTTATAAGCCAAACATATAACTGCATTAATGGACATTGGTATGGTATGGATCAGGAGTCTGGTGTTGGTGTCCATTGGTGCAATTATACCTTTAGCTTATAAACTGGCCATTTCTTACCCATTGGGCAACCCATTGATGATGCAGTATGTAATCTTAACTCAATATTTATTGAGAGTTGCCTTGCCAAGATGAGCAGCCTATACGTTTACTAATAAATATCTGATCAATATTTGATGTGGATAATTGATTTCAATGTACTAAGTTGGCCAAGGGATCAACTATTGGATCAGTTCTGCAGTGCCGTTTTATTGCCCTGGTAGGTTATGCATGCAAGCCGAAAACCAGCCTAGCACTCCAGGTATTTCTCTATAAATTATATCAAGAACTGGGAAACAATTCAGACATAAAAATAATTGCTCATGACCTCCTTGTTGCTGGAGAAGGAGATATTGAAATAGAAACAATAATGGACCATGACAAAAAGTTATCTGTGTTTTTGAAGTGGTGCAGAAAGTGAAACATATCACTGAATCCTAATGAGTGTAGCTAAGGCTGAAAAAAATGCTTTATATAGGACATCCTTTGACATCAGAGAAGCAACAAGCTGATCCTGGGAAAATTGAAACAATCTGGAGATGCTGAGATCAGTAGATGTGAAAGGAATCCAAATATTCTCAGGAATAGTTAACTCCTGGCAAAGTTTTGCAAAGGTCTTGCAGATCACTGTGAACCCCTCTGACAGCTGACACCCAAGGAAATTGAGCGGCAATGATCAGAAAGTCATCAGTAAGCATTTGACAAGGTTAAAGATATAACCTCCTTATATCAGATATTACAATCTCAGAGAACAACTTGTGTTACATATCAGAGACAGGCCTGGAAGCTGCCTTATTACAGTGACAGAAACCTATTACAAATGCCAGCCAAGCATTATCTGAAACTGAGTGGAATTATGCAGAGATTAAAAAAGTACTGTCACCAGTATTATTTGGCACAGAATGTTTCCATCAACTTACATTTGGCCATCAGCACAGACCCATTCGACTCATAAATCTATGGAAGCCATTATGATGAAACAACTGTTAACAAGTGCTTCCAAGAGCCTTCAGAAAATGTTAATGAGATTACATTATTGTATGTAATGCACACAGAATACCATTCAGGTAAATACCTTGCAACATATTGGCGAGTGAAGAAACCTTTGTAGAAAGAAACATAGAGACAGTAATTATGCTGAAGTGCCAACCAGTTTCCCAGTGGTGTTTACAGACATATTAAACATTACTCTCACAGTATATTCATATGAAGCGCTATATAGAGGTAGTTAGGGATATTGTCTTTCAGGTTGGCCTGAAGCAAAGACAAAGTATCAACTGAAGCACCGTATTTCTCATGGGGGGAAAGGGGTGTCCAAGAGGGGATCCTATTCAAAGGCAGCAGGGCTATTGTCCTTGATGATCTGTAACTTATCATAATAAAAAGAAGATACTACTTTCACCTGGGAATTGAAAACAATTTGTGGGCAGAATGGGAAATTGTATATAATATTATGAAATATTTGCAAACCATTGTAGGACTGGTCACAAAAGGAGCCCCTGCTCTCCCAAGAGGTACCAATTGGCCCTGAGAAAAGGTTTGTTTATCTGGAAGGAAAAAAAATACATTTTATGTTGACTATTATTCTAATTTGGGAGAGGCAGACTCATTGCTAGATACCAAGGTTAGAACAATGATTAAAAAACAGGCTTAAGAGGAACTGGAATAGTTGTCATTGCATTCTCTCTACACTGTACTTCATATCAACGGAATTTAAGACCTTCCAGAAACAGTGAAAGCATTGAATGTGCTCACCTGCCCATCCCCACAGCAATGGGAAAATGGAATTAGCTATCAAAGTTGTCAGATAACATTGGGAAAGGCCAAGCAACCTGAGTCTGATCCTTATTATCCTGGATCATCAGAGTACACATCTATAGAAGATTTGGATTAAAATCTGGTTAGACATTCTTGCACATAAGAGATAAATTATTATAAAGACCACACTCAGTTTGCACTTATGACAAATAACAAACTATAAGAACTCCAATATTCTGATCAGCTAGCTAAAATCCTTTCAGAGTTGTGAGCAAGAAAGTCAATGTACAAAAACTAATTAAGGGCTGGAAGGAGCAACAGACAGATATCAAACATCCATGAGATTCTTTCAGGTGGTAACCCAGAGGAACAATCTCTGAGAAGAACTGCAACCAATTAGCTGCTGAAAAGTAGTTGACAGAACAAGATGCTGCATAACAACTTCTGGAGTGTACTGGAATTATTGCATGTCTAGATCCATGTTCCTGAGAAGTCTCTGAGTCACCATCTACAGTTAGCAAGGGTCAGCTTATTGCCCTGGTAGGTTATGCATCATCTTAGTTCTTCATAGTCAGGGATAGAGATAATAATAATAATAATAATAATAATAATAATAATAATAATAATAATAATAATAATGTTGGAAGGGACCTTGGAGGTCATCTAGTCCAACCCCGTGCTCAGGCAGGAAACCCTACACCATTTTGGACAAATGGCTGTCCAGTTTCTTCTTAAAAACTTCCAGTGTTGGAGCATTTACTGCTTCTGGAGGCAGGCTGTTCCACTGATTAATTGTTCTCACTGTCAGGAAGTTTCTCCTTAGTTCGAGGTTGCTTCTCTCCTTGATTAGTTTCCACCCATTGCTTCTTGTCCTGCCTTCAGGTGCTTTGGAGAATAGCTTAATTCCCTCTTCTTTATGGCAGCCCCTGAGATATTGGAACACTGCTATCATGTCCCCCCTTGTCCTTCTCTTCGTTAAACTAGACATACCCAATTCTAGCAACCGTTCCTTATATGTTTTAGCCTCCAGTCCCCTAATCATCTTTGTGGCTCTTCTCTGTACTCTTTCTAGAGTCTCAACATCTTTTTTACATCGTATTTTTTACAGATAACCAGCATCAATTAGCACCAGGAAAGGACAAACATCTCTGCTTTGTTATAAGTGGACCAGCTGATATATGCAATGACTCCATTACCTGAAAAATACGTTAAAGCTCACTGGGGTATACAAGTAGTCCTTGTTAGCCAACTGTCCCATTTAGAGACTGTTCACAGTTGCAAAGGTAATGAAAAAGTAACTTTATGGGCAATCCTTGCATTTATGAGCTTTGCAGTTTGGTAAAGCAAGGAAAGCTGAAATGAGATCATAAGCACAGGTGCTGTTTTGCTTAGCAACTGCATTAAGGAATGACCAGGTTGCTGGTCCCAATTATGGTTGCTAAACAAGGAGTATCTGTGGAAGGAATTTTGATATTGTACAATTTTGTTTATTACAATTATGAAAGGAAAGTCATATTAATACAATGGAAATGAACAATATAGGTACTTAGGAAGTGCACAAGACAAATATACAGTATGAGAACAAAATGGAACAATTATTTTCTTTGATTTAAGAGATGTAGTCCAAAATTGCATTTCCTTGCTTTGCAGCCAGTACTATCAATTTATATTCAGTCTGCATTCCAAGATTTGTTTCCTAAGCCAGATATAACCCACCTTGCACAGATTTTTATTACCTAAATGAAGAACTTTGCCCTGGTCTTCATTAACTTTCCATTCCTTAATTTTAGAACATTCTTCTGCCCTCTTACAGTAACTTTGAACATTATTTCTATCTTCTAGGATAGACATTATCCGACTCAATTTTGTCATTTTCAAATTTGATAAGTATTTCCTCTACTGTTTCATCCAAATCATTCATAAAAATATTGGAAAGGAGAAGGCACAGGACTGGTGACAAGATATGTTCCTCCTCGTTAACGCCACTGGAAATTGCCTTCACACAAGAGTGATGTTGAGCTGAACATAAAGTGTCATGTCAGGACACCATAATGGCATTTGTTGGTCAAAGAGTGGCCCTTGCATCTGAGGGATAATGTGAGGAGAAGGAGGAGGACGAGGAGGAGAAAATGGACCAGGATTGTACCTTTCCATAGCCATTCAAGATCTTTTTCTGACTAGATATAGAGCTTCTGATAAGCAGACTTTAAATAAAGTTTTAAAGTTTAAAGCTTTAAAACCAGATATATGTCCACTTATCATACCATCCAGCCTACACTCGCTAATCAGAATGACGTGGGATATATTATCAAATGCTGATGTCCGCTGTCAATTCCTTTGGCCTTATGGATGGCAGCGGTCAAATTACAGTACATGGCTTTCAGCTACTCCTCTTTAATTTTTTAACTTTTTAATGGAGACCACTGGGCAATGCATAGAAAGGGGGAATTCAGTTCTTTCCTATCCGAGCTTCTTCCCCTCACATTCATTATTCACTGCTGCATATGGAAAGCAAAACTGCTAGGATGAAACAAGCACTATTAAAGGGAAGCGTTAGAGAGAGGGAAAGAAAGCTTAGAGAGAGGGAAAGAAAGCGCTACCCTTTCTATGGCTTTCAGATCTTGGCTGTAAAAATCTAGATGGCCATTAGGTAGCAGTAGAGCAGGGGTAGGTAACCTTGACTCTTTTATGACTGTGGATTTCAACTCCCAGAATTCCTGAGGCAGCTGGGCTGAGGGGAAAGGGAGAGGCTTCCAAGCTGAGCTATGCAGTAGAGGATTAGACAAGCAAAGAGTAAAGAATGCTAGTGGTTTGCAGCGAATTAAAGTAATGTTACTGATATTATATTAGAACAACCTATTGTTCATAATCTAATCTATAGCATGAGTCTAATTTTCTGCCAGCTTTATTGCTTGATTAAGAGAGTATATATTGTATAACCATCTATCTTGCCCTGCTTCATTGCAATATGTAAATTTTTATGAATCCATGCACTATTTTCTTTTATCATTAAAAACAATAAATGACAGAACTGATTCAAGAAAATACCTTGGCGACATTGCAGACGAAGGAAGAGTCAGTATTGTCCTTAGCAATTTGCAATTCCCTTTTTTTTTCAGAATTTATTTCTTGAGAAGATAGCCACAATGGTTCTGAAACTTCCCCATAAAAACAATAGGCCTGCCTTCTATGCTTTCTTTCTAAGGACATAAATAGGTTTTAGCTTCCTGGAAGTAGTGTTACTTGCCATGATAGTGATATGCTGTTCTAAATTTAGGAATTATAGACCACAGGCAGTTCTGTGTGTCCTAAGATCTGCCCTTGTGATACCCACACATGGCATGGGGCTTGAATTATTTGAGGGACTGCTTCTCTCTGATTACATTGATCCGTCCATCAGATCTGGCAGGGAGTGTTGTCAGGTGGGACCTAGGAAGAAAGCCTTTTCTGACATAACCCCACCCTGTGGAATATTACTCCCCATGAGATGAGGTTGACCCCGACTTTCTTCAACCCTTCCCTTTTGGAGGCCCTTAAAAATGGCTTTGTCAAGTAGTGTGAAGCCCTCCTAGGTTCAACATACAGGAGGGGAGTCTCTTCTTAAAAATCTCCAGTGATGGAGCGCCCACAATTTCTGGGGGTAAGCTATTCCAGTGGTTGATTGTCCTCACTGTCAGGAAGTTTCTTCTTAATTCCAGGATGCTTCTCTCTTTGATCAGTTTCTAACCATTGTTTCTCGTCCTTCCCTCTGCTGCTTTGGTGAACAACCTGGCTCCCTCTTCCTTGTGGCAGCCCCTCAAATACTGGAACACTGTTATCATGTCTCCCCTATTTCTTCTTTTCTTTAGACTAGCCAAACCCAAGTCTCGTAGCTGATCTTTGTATGTTTTAGTCTCCAGCCCTTTGATCATCTTAGTTGTTTTTCTCTGAATTCTTTTTCCAAACTCTCAACATCTTTTTTGGGATATGGTGACCAAAACTGGCTGCAGTATTCCAGGTGTGGTCTTACTAGGATTTTATAAAGCGGTAATAATACCTCGCGTGATCTTGATTCTATGCCTCTGTTTATACACCCCGGGATTGTATTAGCTTTTTTGGTTGCTGCTGCAAACAGCTAGCTCATAGTCAACTGATCGTCCACTAGGACTCCAAAGTCCCTCTCATAGTTACTGATTTTGAGCCAGGTGCCTTTGTTTTTCCTGCCTAAATGTAAGACTTTGCTTTTCTCCACATTGAAACTCATTTTGTTGGATAGGGCCCATTGTTCAAGTTTGTCAATATCATTTTGGGTCCTGAGTTTATCTTCTGGGGTGTTGGCTACTCCTGCCAGTTTGCTCCAGGAGGAGCCCGGCAGCAGCTTGCCTGCGCATTCCTTGACCCAGGGGGCTGGGAGCTGGGGTGCCTTTGCCAGTCCGCAAGAAGCCGAGCTGCAAGTGCTGCAGTGGAAGCCTAGCCAAGATTGGTGCCGCTGAAGTCGGCCTGGTGCCTAGCAGGAATATACACTGCCCATCTCCCCCTGTGCTTCTGTATGCGCGCTCAGCCTGCTAAACCTCATTTGTAGCCGGGTGATTGATTTAGCAAAGGCACGGGGGGGGGGAGGTGGGCGGTGCAGATTCTCCATGCATGAGAAGTTGGCGAAGGAGGAAGGAAGCAGCAGCCTCAGCGGCAAGAAGGGCTGCCGAAAAGTGCAGAGTCAGTGTGTGCACGTACTACAAGCTCACCCATCAGCCATAGTCTCTATGACTCAGATCAGCTGTAGTGTGCCATGGAGAGCAGGGCTGACTCAGGCAAGGCAGGCACACACACACTCTACTCTTTTCAGCAGCCCTTCTTGTCACTGGGGTTGCCAATTGCCTTCCTCCTTTGCCAACTTCTCATGCATGGGGAATCTGCACTGCCTTTGCTAAATCGATCACCCAGCTAGAAATGAAGTTTAGCTGGCTGAGTGCACAAGCAGAGGCATGAGGGGAGGTGGGCGGTGCAGATTCCTGGTAGGCACCAGGCTGGTTTCAGCAGTGCCAATCTTGGCTAGACTGCAGTTGCCGCGCTTGTGACTCGGCTTCCACACCAGTCACCTGCCTTTCCTCTCACTTCGCCTTCTTTTTAACCTCACACCACACCTTCTGTAAGGAAGGCAAAAGGCTCACTCGCCCTCTCATGAAAGATGGCCTCCATGCTTATGGGTCTCCCACCACTACCATCGGCTTCCACACCACATGGTCCAACCCAGCCAATCAAGCCTTGCTTTGGCTGTGGTGCTCCAGTACCTCATGGCTCCTCCTAGAGGAGGTGGACAGTGCCAAAGGGGACTGCGCTTGGGCGGGCTTGCATCATACTGCCAGCGGGACATTTTCAAAAACAAATGAGGCTAGAAAGGGCAACAATAGGAAAAGAATGCAATTCTGGAAAATCTATCAAAAAAAGGTGCTGGAACACTGACAAAAAAAGCCCTGTCAGACAATATATACTTCCCAGAGGCTTTTTTGGAAATAAAGAGAATGCCATCATCTAGGCCTCCCATTTAATCAGTTTAACTAAAGGAATCTAAAAAAACCGGTTAAGTGGATGAGGACTCCTAGTGGGCACCACATTGGTTTAAGATGCCTAGAAAGCCCAAACAAAATTTTAAATGTTGGATTCTGGTGTTTGTGAATAAGAGAGATGAGAAACCATCATGATTAAATCCAGTCATTCCCATTTATCTTAGCCTCTTTAATGTAGCCTGGGCTGCTTTTGTGCATTTCAGCTGTTAAGATTACTGCAGTATCTCTGTAAATGGCACAGCATACAAACTGATGCAGCTGCAGAAAGAAAGGCTCCCTGGGCATTTCTGTTTCTTTGCCAGTGATTCATTTCTGGCCATCACTGAAGCTGAGCTTATTCAGTCAGTAAGGAAGGAGGAGAGCAAAGCCTAATGGGGAAATAGTATTTCCAGAGCTGTGGTAAAATGTGCGGGTATTTGCAAAGTGGAGAAAAAGCAACCAATTGCCTCAAGATATTTAGTAATGCACTTCCTAAGTTCCTCTGTAACTGGCTGTACTGATTGCAGATATGGCAGCAGATTTATTTCAAAATGTCTGGAGGACACCAAGGGTGAAGACAGACGCCAAAGAGCTGGACATCTTTGGATCCTTCTGTTTTCAAAGTGATATGATTCTTCCCTTTCCAGTTTGTGATGATCAAAAGATGCTCCCTGTTAAATACTCCGTTCGGTTGCGAGTGATGACTCAACATGGTGAATTCAATAACTCTTTATTCTCTTTCAATCCAAACACGAACAGAAGATAACAGGCTTGTAGGCCTCTCTTAAAGCGATCAGAGACCCGGACTGAAACATAACAAAGTAGTTGGCTCAGGACACAACACTCCCCAACTGAATTAGCAAACAACAAATTGGATCTTCTCAGGACATTTTCAAGTTTGATTTCCAGGAGGATGTGCTCAAAGACCCCCAAAGAGCTTAGTCGAGACAGGATGCCTATATCTCAGATTCACATTTTGTTGTGAAACAAATGCTAAGCACAGCTTAACTACTTGAAAGGAAACTGGTTGACATTTAAGTATATGTATCACTATAAAATAAAAGTCACCATGTTTCTACCACTATTTTATTTGGAGAATTATAATACTTTTCAAAGGATTTCTCTTTAAGTAATTTGTACCATAACTTTAATATATTTTCCTCCCATCTGTGACCAATCTCCTTTGTTCCTGCAGTGGTTGATATTCAAAAGGACGGTGAATGTCTAGGATTTTGGAGTGTGGAAAAAAGTGACTTCCATATCACTCATGACATAGTCTATGTCAGAGGCCCCCAACTTTTTGGGCACCAGGGACTGCTTCCGTGAAGAGAGGGTTTTCCACGGACCGGAGGGGGCATAGTTTCACCTGCTGCCTGCATCTGGCGGATGGGGCTTTGCTTTTTTGCGTGGTCTGGTTTCTAGCGTACTGCGGACCAGTGCCAGTCCATGGACTGCGGGTTGGGGACCCCTGGTCTATGTCACTCCTGCCATGCACATCACCCACTAGCCTTGGCCCTGCCTGATCTCAGTAAACCACAAGTTGCAGAACAAAGAACCATTTAAACTTTTCTGCCTCTTGGGCTGAACTGGCTAAGTGCATCTCCCACTAGGAAATTGGCAAATATCAGCAACTCAGATAAAACCACAAGAAATCCCTCCAGACATGGAAATCATTTACACTCACAAAGAGGATGGCCAAAGGTGGCAGCCATTCAGATAAAGATTCCTTTTAGGATACAAAGATTACACTGATTCATAAACAAAAGATCCCTTCCTCTAACTGCAACTTCAATGTTAATTAAGCTAGTTGATATGGTAAATGAGTGGGGGAAAAAAAAATCCCACAAACACAGCAGCCTAACCCTCAGGTATCCCCTTTTGGCCAAAGTATAGACACTTGAGAGCTGTAACTTCCATTGCATGTTGCAACCTTTCATTGCCGTATGGTCTCTCAAATAAACTTTGGCTCCACTCCAAACAACTTGCTTTGTGTGTTCTGTGAAGAGCCTGGCTAGATTTGAAGCCAGAATTTATTTCTAGCAGGAGCTTCGAGTAGGAATGGCAACACTGCAGTGAGTCCTTTTCTGCTCCATAGCTAGTACTGCTCCTTGTTGGAAAGTTGCAGTCCAGCTATAAGTGACCAACATATCTTTCACATAGGCAAAATGGTACTTCCTGCCCCCATCAAATTAAAAATAGCATCCCTCATTGGCAGAAGCAACAGTGAAACTATGGATATTATAAACATTGTCCTTCATGATGACATTGACTTTTGCCCAAAAAACTAGACTTGTTATTATTGGAGGCTTGTGAGTGAACTGAGATCAAGAAAGTGATGATCTGAGTAAGGATTATTGAAACAATTTTCATGACTATTGCATAAAAGAGTTTATTTACAAGAAATGCATCACAGGGTTATAACAAAGCCCATTACTAAATCATAAAGTCAAAGAAGTTGCACTATATGTCTACCTGAGAACAAAACCAGGTGAACGTGTCCTCATGTTAACACTTCGTTCTTATAGACCAGGGGTATGCTGGCTGAGGAATTCTGGGAGTTGAAGTCCACAAGTCATAAAAGGGCCAAGTTTGAAGACCCCTGTTATAGACAAAGAGACACAGAGTGACCCCATAATTTCCTAGCTACATGCCACTGCCCCCTTGTGGCTAATAAATCATGAGGTTAATTAATGAAGAGTTAGTGCCATTGGATTCACAGTTCCAATATTTTTTTTAAAGATCCACTTTTTGTGCTTAAGGGACCATTGTCCTACAAGTGGATTGAATGCATTGTTCACATGTTTTGGAAAAAGGATGAGGGAGCCAAAACGAGACTTGAGCTAACTATAGACCCTAGGAACTTGTGAGCAGTTGTTCATAGAAGCCAAGTGTCATGCCCCTGCAGCGATCGATACAAACTAAAATGACTACAAAAGGCAGCAACTAGTGAACAGAAGTGATTGGTGTTCTACCTGAAAGTAACTGATAGTAGCTAGGCCAGGGGTAAGCAACCTTGGCTCTTTTAGCTGGCTCAGGAATTCTGGGAGTTGAAGTCCACGAATCATAAAAGAGCCAAGGTTGCCTACCCCTGAGGCTAGGCAACGCCAGCCCCCAATGACATTATCACTACAATGACCATTGAAAAGTCAGAAATTGTGAATAACTGAGCTTTGTTTTGGAAGACTACAGAAAGCA
Source organism: Crotalus tigris (assembly GCF_016545835.1). Classification (NCBI taxonomy): domain Eukaryota; kingdom Metazoa; phylum Chordata; class Lepidosauria; order Squamata; family Viperidae; genus Crotalus; species Crotalus tigris. Next base: position 4,177,549 of record NW_024096545.1, on the reverse strand, counting down.
CCAAATTAACATTTTTCTCCTTCCCCAAAATGTAAAGAAACTTTTTTTTTTTTGATCCTGCAAATCCTGGTGAGGCTCTTGGTGTAACAAAAGAATGCAGGTGGACCATGATTTTGTAAGCCCAAAATAGACAATAGTGTCTGTCCTTCTAGACCCTTTTGAAGGAAACTCTTTCTAGTCTCAATGGACTACCTGGTCTCTGTCCAATTAACAGAGATGAGTGTGCTTCTCCCCTCTTGTGCTGCTGAACTGTTAAAAAAAGGAGAAAAAAATGGCCGAACCAATGAAAAGGGAATGTCATCAGCCTGAAAGATAGTGAAATGATTTGGACCAGCTTGATGTGATAACCTCAACCTAATGGCCTATGTAGAAAGGATAAATGAATTGCAGTCCTAAGCAGACTAGCTGTCTCTGAATGCAGCACTCCATGATACTTTGAAGTCAGAAAACAAATAATCTAATTAAAATGGCAGTAAATCATTCTGTCATCCTCCATCAAAGGAGTGAATTGCAACTGTGGGAGAGGTTTCTATTTATGAGCCATAGCCAGCTTGCAAGGCCTACTGGAAACTTTTCTTCTCTTTGGTTGAACTGTGGAAAAAAGCAATTCCACTCTGAATAGGGCCATAATTTGTGCAGCCCCAAATTTGGCCTCCTTACAGCAGCGAGCTTGCAATTGGCTAGAAATGCCAGTTTTCTGAACAACATAAAGTCAGAGCAAGGTTTATTAACAGCAGCATGCAAAAATGGTGGAAAGGGGAAAGAAGGCAGAAGACAAACAGAAAACAAAGAGGAAGAAACATTTAACTGGATAAAGCAATGGATGTGTGATGTATCATATATGGAAAATAAGGTAACAGTGTATACTAATAAAAATGAAATGTTTAAGGGATCTTCTATTATTCCAAATAGCTGCATTCTTTCTAAAGTCTTCTCCAATCTTTTTTTAAAATAATACTTTGGATGAGATTAGTTGCAGTACAATGAAATCTATATACTATTCAACATGTCATATGTTCTGAGGCACTGAAATCTGCAGCTGGTCAAAGGGTAGTGGCTGTTTTTGCATGCATAAGAATGAAACACTTTATGTGCAGCAATTATAGACTAAAAAAAAATCTTTAAGAGATCAGTATTAAGTACAACAGAATTTCACAAGCAGAAGTCAGTTTCAGCTGCTGATGACTTCACTTCAAAGGCCAGAAGTGGAAGGATCCCTTTGTGAAATACTGGAATGTACTAACAAAGCCAACAATATCGGCGTGCGTGAGTAAATGTCCAATCTACTATCAGTGACGGCTGAACGAGGCATAGTATCTGTGATCAGGAATGTGTGGGTCTCCAAAAGGCAATTTCATTGTATTGAACTTTTTGACAGCTCCAGCATTCTGTTGTAAGCCTCCCTCCCTCCCTCCCTCCCTCCCTCCCTCCCTCCCTCTCTCTCTCTCTCTCTCTCTCTCTCTCTCTCTCTCTCTCTTTCTTTCTTTCTTTCTTTCTTTCTTTCTTTCTCTCTTAGAGAAAAACTTCTGGCACATTTTGTTGCTTCTTGGACCAATTGTATGATGTTGGATGGTTTTCATTCCTGGGCAGGTAAAAGCAATAACCAAGGATCAAGGATAGGAAAGCTTTTTAAAACATCATTTGAATCCTACATTCAAAGCAAAAGCAACTGGATTATCCTTGAAGCCTTCTAATTCTTTAAGAGCAATGTCTGGCAGTGGAAATTCAGATGGAACTGTGTAGATAGGAGAAAATGAATTCTGAGTGATTTCTCTTACATCCTGGCAGTTTTTTTTTTTATTTATTTACAGGACTTTCCCCTTAAACAAATAAGCAAGCATTGTGGGTGCTCCATCACTGCAGGGTTTTCAAGAAAAAAGACTGGACAGCTGTTAGCCTTGAACGCAACAAGGTCTCCTGCCTTGGGCAGGGTGTTGGACTAGAAGATCTCCAAGGTCCCTCCCAGCCCAAGGATTCTATCAGCTTATGCCAGTGATTCTTTGTGGCATTTCTTTGGATCAATGTTCTATAAATATTTCTTAATAATTTACCATTAGAAGCAACAGGTTTGGCATAATGCTTTAACTCTTCATGTGTCTGATCTACCAGCTCTACAGGTGTCTTTGTGGTGTCTGTATGGAAAATGAGATATGGAAAAAAAAAAAAAACACCCCACAAGGCATTTTATCTGTGACCAGCATTCTTTGTAAAACAAAGATTGGAGGGATAACCTATTTGTAATTGTTTCTGGCAATCTGGTATGTTATGGCAGAGTGTGTATGTTCTTTAGCTCCCCATTATTAAACTATGTCAGTCATGCTCCCTGCTCTCTGGAGCAATATCCCAACCCCCCCCCCCACCCTCCGAGATATGGACATCACATTCTCTCCTGGGGTTTCAGAAAGCCTTTAAGGCCTGGCTCTATTCTCAAGCCTGGGGTAGATGTGTTTGTGGGGTCCCTGTTGCTGGTTTATTGTTACTTTTATGGCTGTTTTTATCCCAGACTGACTGTGTTGTTTTATGCTTTTAGCAGTTTCACTGACTCCATTGGAGTGGGCAGCCATACCAAATTTAAATCAATAAATAATAAGGGTAACTTATAAGGGTAATAATCCCTATAAACTAAGGACAGCTGTAGGGTCCCATAACTGCTGAATTGTTATGCTTTGATGTCTTCTAACTTCAACTTGGAGAGTTCTAATTCTCTTATCCAGAATCCATGGCTATGTTATGCTAAGCAATCTTGAGGGTTGTTTGCTTTTGGATGAGCCTGATTTGCATACCATAACAGGATCTACCTGTTATGGTGTACAAATTAGGCCATTAAAATTTGTTCAGCTAACCAGGATTTTAAGAAATTCTGGTTTAGACATTTGAGCTATTGTGCTAAAACAGCAAGATGGAAGTATTGCACAATAATGTACCTCTATGTATAAATGAAGGTATTGTTGATAATGTTCACTGAAACAGCATCCATCCTAGTTGTGTGAGTGGTAAAATTGGTGAGATAAGCAAATGGAGCATTGCCCTTCAGGCGCAAGTGTTGACACATACATGTTCAAGAGGGATTAGGCTTGCATCTTAATCCTCTGTCCATTGTCTTGCCCATTTTGACCTTCCCTCCATGAATGCTACTAGTTTTGCAGCATGTATGCACAAATATTTTACCCTTGCTATCTCTGAAGGTAATTGGCATGCCAAATGTCCCAGGTTAATTCTTTTTAAAAAGTTAATGGTACTCTAATATTAGTGATGGATTATTGGTTATGGAATTAAAATCTAGGTACTAAAACATTAAGTTAATTATAACAATAGCATTATGTCAAGAGGTCTTACTAACTGTGGGAAAGATAAACTTACTTTTTAAAGTTTTGTTTAAAAGAACCACTTAACAATAAATATTTAACATTTTGGTTGGAGGGTCAAGAAAAAAGAAAAGAAAGCAATCCAACAAGAAAATCTGTGTGCTGCCAACATACCCAGTGAAATTGCTTTTTCCTGAAACAAGTCTAAACAGCCGGATAAGTATTATACATCCTAGCAGATTACTTTTGAAGGAATTCCAAAACATCTGTTCAAAATAAGTGTTGTTGTTTTCACTTGCTGTAGAAAATGTTTACATGCATACATTGTAAAAGAGTCATTAAAACAAAGCCGAAAAAACCCTCAGCAATAAATCATGAATTATGCATGTTTCAAAAACAGTTTGGAAGAAGAGCTTGTGAGTCTCATACCTTCACACGTTCTTCTGCTTGACCTCAAAAATTCTTGCCTCAACTTTAATGAGTGGATTTTTTAAAGCAGCAAATTCCTTTAGTGAACAGGGAAAACATGACCTTCCAGATCATTTTTGAAACATGCAAAGCCCTAAAGTATAGCAGAATAAAAAGAAGACTAGCCTCTGCTTGGAATATTAAACTACCAAACAAAATCAACTCAAGATGGAAATTGCTTTGGGTAGACCAGCTTTCCCAACATGATGTTTTGAGGGGAGGGAGAGGGAGGGAGGGAGGGAGGAGAGAGAGAGAGAGAGAGAGAGAGAGAGAGAGAGAGAGAGAGAGAGAGAGAGAGAGATATTCCCTTTAGGGATTAAATTTAAGATGTTGAGAAAGGGCAACAAAATGATAAATATCTAGCTAATTCTACTTCCAAGGAAGTAGCTTTTCTAACTCATGTACCAAAATTCATTAATTATTAATTAATTAATAATAATTAATTAATAATCTAAGTCAATTAATTTGACTTAGATAATAGCAGCAGTTAATGTTTCTCTTCCAATGCCCCATATGTTTTGGGCCTTTCTTAAGGCCTTTGCAGTCAACCAATGTCCACCAGAAGATTCAAAGGCTCCTCTGTATGTGTGGATCTATATAGAAAATAAGCTCTTCCATTTTCAATTGTTTACAAGGCAAATCTGTAAATATGAAGAGATATGTGAAAGGAGAAGCAGCTCATACTAGAAAACTCATGTAGGAGAGATAATTATGGAGGTAACCAAGGCATTTTCTTGTTCACTCATTAGTCCAAAGGTCAAATAAGACAGGCTAGGAAGTTTCATGCTATGAAAGAAAGGTGATCTTCCTGAGCTACCTATCTCATGGTGAGGAGAAAGGAAGAGAAGAAGGAGATACTCTATTTTTCCTGTAGGAAAATTCTGTAGGATTGCAGGGTAAACAGGAAAAACTTCCCTTGCTGTTTTTAGCATTTTTCTAGAGTCAGCCAACCATTGCTGTGACCAAATAAATAATGAGACCAGGCTTTATATTTGTCATTGATGGCGGGATGATGGTAAAAACACATTGTTAAGTCACTTGTAGGTAAACAGTTAGAATACCAATCTTCCAAGGAACATTGCATTATACTTTTTTAATATTGTAAGCCTCCCAGAAACACCTGTATATGAGTTGCTCACCCATATAAATTTGTTAAACAACAGACAAATAACAAATAAACCCTTTCCTTGCTTCTTCTTCTTCTGCTAAGACTCCTTAATGCAGAGGGAATGGATATTTCCACCAGATGCTAATAGCCCATGTTGAGCCTGCTAATCATGGTGGGTTTGATGAGTTACTCTGTTAAAGAACAACGTGTTTTGGAGGAACAAAAGCATCTGGGGCCAGATCACATTTTGTGGTTTGTGTTTGTATCTATTTTTAGTAATGGTAACGTGGTAATTTCTGATGGAGTGTTTTGCATTTATTTTAGCACTGGTAAGTATCTTGAATGTCTCCAAAGACAATTTGGAGAGCCTTCATCATAATGAACGGGGAGTTCAGTTTTATTACATATTAAACATTTATATATCGCTCTTCAGCCAATACATTGCAGAGCAGAAGTAATTACAATAACAGTAAAATGAGAAAGGCAGCAGCAAAAATATAAAAGAAGCTGATACGTTTTTCAGATTAAAATGCTGATGAAAATAGAAATATGATTAGTCCAGTTTAAGCGGAAGCTTGATAGATGTATTAAAATATTTGCTGGTATCTGAATCAAACTGAATCCTGCACCTGTGTTGGTATAACAATGGAAAAAGAAGTTATGAGATGTATCTGAATCAGATCAATGCAAGTCACAAGATGAATGATGGCTTCAACTATCTTGCCTTCTTTCCCATGGTTCAGATGTGTAGTGTGGTACACACCTCTGTCATGCAGTAAATATACCCTCAGGGAAATGCAAGAATACAACCTAAACACAGTTCATTAAAATTAACACAAAACCCTAGGCATTCTGAAATTGGGTTTTGCAAACCATTTTCCACAATAGAATACATTTTAGTACATTGTATTTATGAATAGATGCACTTTTATGTGATTTTTCCTTAATACAGGGAAGCTTTGGTTTTCTTACTTTGGATTAACAGATTCATTGCAGAATTTGAAGAACAATTAATTTCAAACCACATATTGGCCTGAATACGCCAAATTAAGACTGATGAAAATGAATTTCTCCATCTTCCTGTATTTCCACATTATTCCTTTTCACTATACTTGATGGCTTTACAATGTATCTCTTGCAGCTGATTCTATTGATTCCACTGACAGCTGTATTTGAAGTGTTATTTAAATAATAGCTGTTTTTTTATGTAGGATGGATTAGGCACAGATTTTACTTTCATTTACACATTTATGCTTTTACTCGATGTTCAGAAAGCAAATACAGACACAACTGGAAAAGACACAACTGTAGTCTCCGCACACCCCCATAAAAACAGCAGCTATGTTGATCATAAAGGGAAAAAAAAACAATTTAGTGTAGGGCAATACTTTATTTCTGACATATCAGAGGCACTAAAGAGTTATTTGGAAAGCTTTTATTTATTATCTGACCCTGAGGTGGCCTAATGAAGATACTACCCTCATCTGGATTATGCAGAAAAGAAAATGCTTTTTTTTCATGCAAATAATTTAGTTGCAATAGAAAGTTGAACAAGGAGAATTCCTATCCATTGTAAGAATATGCCAACAGCCAGAGTTTGGAAAGGAGTTTTCCCCAAAAAATAATGTCCAGTTGAATTTGTTACTCTCAGGAGTAACAAGGAATGGAGCACAAAAAGCCATTAAGTTTTATACGGCTACTTCAGTCTAAGTCAAGAATCACGCTGCCATTGTAAGCAGTCCTTTTTTCTTGACACAGATGACCGCTGAGCTAGATGAATGACTGGAAAAACTACCATGGAAGGAATATATTAGAAAGTGATAGCTGTGAAGAAAATGTTAATTTTTATTAGTTTATGATACAAAATACAAAGATACAAAAGAAATTAGTAAGAAAAATAGGGAGGGAGAAGGGGAGGGAAAAGTGTGGGGAAAAGGGGAAAAAGAAAGAAAAGGCATTGACTTCTGACTCCCTTTGGTGCAGTAGAATAAGATAATAACATCAATCCTCAACTTTTTACTTTTACATAATAATATAAACTAGCCATTTCTATAACAACAATCCTATCTAATCAGTAAAATGCAAAAACAATGTTTTATTTTTTCCATCTCAAACATAAAGTCCAGAAGCAGGTTTCAAGTAGAATTAAAAGTAATTGTGGTTTTTTTTTCTTTAATCAAAGCAGTCAATTTAGTCATCTTTGGAATTCACCAGCCATCATGCATTGTCTCTCAAGTCCCAGATTTTCTCAGCCTGCGTGCTATCTGGGGACATCTGGGATTGGAAGTCCATACATCTTAAAACTTCCAAGTTTAAAGAAACACTGATCTATGGTAACCCATAATCAGGAGAGATCTGGCAGCATAGAACACTATATACATATTTGACAAACTATTAAGGGCAAGACCCGTAGCAATCCATGATGAATTTGGGTCATTTCCCAATGTGATAGGTGCTCCTTCTTTCTACAGTTTCAAGGTCATAATCCAGTCTTCCAGCAACATTCAAAAGCAGTTATCCTTGCTTCATTTAGAAGTCTGGCAAATGACTTATGAAAGAGAAGCACAGTTTACCTGCTTGTGCGTTAAATAATTCTGCCAAGGGAAAAGCAAGTTTTCTTTTTTCTTTTTCTTTTTGCATCCCAATGGATTGTGGAAAGAAATTGTTATGCTGCAAAAACTGATGGCGACAGTCCCCCGTCATAGCCAGCAAAATGCAAAGCCGTTTAGAGGACATAGCGGTACTAGCCCTGGGGAAAAGGCAGTAATATAAGGTGTGGAAATGAAATGTGGCATATTTTTGTATTTTGATTTGGCACTAGCTTTTTTGAAACCATTTTTTTCCTCTCCAGGGGTGCCTCATAAATGCACAATTTTGGCTGTTCTCATAAACCCTCAGGCTCTACAAAGTGAATCTGCTAAATATTATAGCCAGTCACAAGATAGAAAAGGCAAGTTTTGCATTAGACTTGTTCTATTTGTTCTTCAGTTGGCAAAATAGTTCGAGGGGCAAGATTGAAGGTCTTAATCCAAAACAGAGTTAAATTCTGAGTTAACAGTGTTGTCTACTGATCATTTCCCCTCCCAAACATACAGTAGGTAAAGACTGCAAATAAGGGATCAAAGGGGACTTTTAATTTGCATTTCCCCCTGGTTTACTAATCTCTCTAGCCTTAACTCTCCAGGTAACATGGAAGATTTTGAGTCAAAATTGTTTTATGGTTATATGTGCCACTGAACTGGAACAGAATTCTCCAGCAATATATTTTTGGAAAGTGCATGAAGCTCAGTTCTGCTGTGACATTGTAAAGTTCTATGACATTTTATTTATGACAATATATTTAACAGAAAGACCTGCTGAGCTGGACAGAAAACTGTTGCTACCTCCCACAAGGAAGCAGATCAGAAAGGCTATGGGGTTCATCTTTAATTTTTAATGGGGCAAAAACAAGAGTGCTCATCTTGTTTAAAGAATTGATAAATAAGGAAGCTATTTTTCCAGATTCTCAAGTAAGCAGGGCAAGAAGACTCTTCTACCTTGTTAATGAAACTAAGCTGTTGAGATATTTATACCTAGTTTAGAGGGGTAGAAATAAAAGAAAACAAAAGACAAGATGGGCAAATGGTTCTGGTACATCCTTCCATACTTTAACTCTGGAGTTTTTCTTTTCTGTAGTTCAATGTAAATCAAAGGAACTGACCAGTGGTGGGGTATAAACAGACCTTCCTCCTGCCTTGTTTTATTAAATGATTAGTTTTGATTTCAATATTCACGAACAAGACAGCAATTCTGGCCATGCGTTCAATGGGATTTGAAAATGCTTCTTGCATTTATTCTTCTGACTGTCTTAATGCAATCCTGGGTTTTCTGATCAGCCAAGGGATCTTTGAACTGCTGCCTCAGTGCTGTCATGAACTGGTTGAAGTGTCGAAGTTCGGGTACCTCAGCATTGTTCTAGTACTGAGTTCGTTTGTTCTGTCCCCCATTCATTTGGGGATGATGACCATATGACAGGCCCTGGTCAGTACCCAATGGATCCAAAAGGGCTCTCCAGAACTTGGAGGTGAACTGTACCCCTCTATCTGAAGGCTTACTTGATACTAGAAGGTTCATAAAGGGAAAAACATGGTTTGAGGTTAGTGAAATCTAAGCAAGCTTCAGGCAAGAGGTGAACGTCCGCATTGGCAGTCTCTTCCAAAGGGTTTCCAGTCTGGGATGCATGCTTGCTACCCTTTGCTTTTTCCACAAACTCCACCTCTGCTTCTTGTTTCTCTTCATGCCCAAGTTAGACATGACATGGGAATTTCAATGGAATACATACCAGACTCCATGGAATTATTTATTTGTTTGTAAAATGTGGAACAATTGACACAATAATTGTGGCACATTGGCATGGCTGAAGCATCATTAGAATGTCTGTATAAACTCTGCATGGACCAACATATTTTAGAATAATATATGGATATTTTTACAGGGACATGTATTTTATCCTTGGCTGTTATCCCATCCATATGGTTCATTTTATAGATTTTTCCTTATCTTTCTCTTACTGCTATCATTTTGGTATTATTACTAGACAATTCTTATATTCCATTGACACGCATTTGATCAGATCTATGTTCTATCACTGGACAATGCAAATGTTATTCTATGAATGTCTAACATTTCCAACTCTGTATAGGAACATATATAATCCAAAGCCAAATTTGGATACTTCAGCTACAATCTAGACATTTGAAGCTTTTGTGGTGTTGTCTGAATATAGATTTGTACCTTTGCTCTGGATGGAAATATGTTCTTAGTTCAGCAGAATGCTGGTACATCTTTTTTAACTGAAAAAGGCACACATTTATTGCCAACTAGTAGTCACCAAGTGGCTTCATCTTCCCAAACTCCAACTAATATAGAGAAGTGAATGGTAAAAGCATCTAAAACTTGAGTGCAATAATTCAAATTTGGCCAAATAAGTCATACGTGCTCAGTGATATTAGCTTTTGATTGGCTGGTTCAGCAAACAAGGCTAAAATGTGGTATGAATTAGAAAACTAAATAAACTTTTTTTAAAATAGTTCTTTCCTTGAATACTGTATAGACATTTCGTTTTATTTTTTCATACAGCAAATTTGCCCTATCGTAGTATAAATACTGAGACAAATTATTTTTTCTTAACTCAGGACCTTCTGAAAACAAGGAATGGATCGGTTGCAAATCCTACTAGTCTTATGTTGCTAGTGCTGATCCTAGCCAATATTTTCACCATTAGAGGAGTAAATATCAGCAACATGGAGACTACCACAAATGTCATAAATGGAATATTTGGAAACAGGAAAAAGGAGGTGACTAGCTTGAGCAAAATGCCATGCATTAATTCCTATAAGCAAATAAAAGTAAAACATATAATAAAACATTTAGAAATATCTCAGGCCAGGAGCAAACAACAGTTAGGATTTGAGATATCCCTTCTCTTCCCTGAACACCCAGTTAAGTAATAGAAAGTTAGCCAAAGGTCTAGGAACTGAAGTGAGCAGGTATGTGTAATATCCTAGAAAAATCTATTTCTTAAAATAGAAAAGCTCCATTTGCTACTAAAACAATGCATCAGCTTCAGAAAGCAAAACAAACAGCAGCAGCAACAACAACAACAAAAAAAAATACAAGAACTAGATCTAGGATTTCTAATTTTTTTGCCATTAAAACTCCCGTTAATATAATCTTAATGTACATACTTACCCTAAAAATCCAAACACTAGAATGAACACAAATGAACCATGAAAACAATACAATAAAGCTTTATTTTAATAAAGGCATAAAAATAAAATAGAAAACTTTATGCCTTCTCAGTCACCATATTCAATTGCCCGTAGCTAATATTTTGGGGAAAGTGGATTTATTGTGACAATGTGCAACTACAGGTCCTTCACACCTCCTGTAGACTTCGTCTGCTCTTCAGAGTTTGCAAAGCCCTGAGCTACAGGGGACTGATTGCATAGAAATGATAACTGTTTGTAACAAAGGGTAATCCCCAAGAAAAAAGAGCCTTTGATAATCTATCCTGGTGTAACAAGAAGAAGAACTGAGATTGTGAACTTTGGCTTTGCCTCTTTGGTTCATTGCTATTTTCAAGTGGCTTCCACCATAGGGGAACATCTTGTTCACAGCATATGCTTCTTTTGTCCATTCAACTACACAATGAATGTGGCTGGGTAATAGATGGAGGACTAAAAGCCAACAAATAGCTCTTAAACTTCCTCCTTGGTTGGCAGGACAGGGTCTTCAGCTTCATTTGTTTTATCCAAACAAATCTTTTTCACGTTTGCTTAAGAAGAAAATGTGTGCTCCTATTTCAATTTTTTGGTGCCTCAGAGATAGACACAAGCTTACTTTATTGAAGGAAACAATATTTTTCCCATAGAACAGGCTATTTGTTTGCAACAAGAATCTAAAAGTCTTTGTTTTTATAGAAGTCCTCCTAGTTGCTGAGAATATATCATTTAACTTACCTAAATATATCCTGTCATACTAACAATATTAGTATTACATATTACACAAAGCTTTTCATCTAAAGCTGTCCAGATGAAAAAGATATTTCTTTAAATGTTAACTATACCCTATTCAATATCTCCACAAAAGAGGATGAATATTAAAAAAATAAGAGTTGTGGAAATGGTTGTTATTTTCCAACATCTTGTTGTTCTGATCAATCCAAGGTGCACATTTATCTTGGTATATTCCGATCTGAGCAAGAAAGGCTTCAATCTGGCTCATTTTACTTGGCCTATTAAACCTGATGGGCTATAAATACTGCACCCTCTTCTAATAATGTAAGAATGTGCATACTCAAATAATAAAAGAATGTAAGACTCAAGGTTCTGTTTGTGCTTTGTTCGGGGTTGCCTAGAAACCTCTCAACACATGGCTCTGATCCAGCTATATATGCAAAGTGTCTTGAAACCATAAGGGTTGGAAATTGTGTGGAAAGATTGTGGAATCATATCAACTTCTGTGTGATCCTGGGAGTACAGTAGTAATTAAGCAGGAAAAATGTAACAAATCTTATGACTTTCGCACTAGAAGCTACATTTGTAAAGAAGCTCTTAAGAGTCACATCAATAGCCCACACTCCCAAGGAAAAAAAGATCGGTTAAAATGTTGAGAATACTAATGTGAGTCATCTCAATGTATGAGTGCTACCCATAATTTACAAGTCAGACAAAATAGATCCAGTAATTTCCCATTTTCTCTTTCATCGTTCTCTTGACAATTGGTCTTGTAATTCAAGTATGTAATGGTATATGAGAAAGACCTTGGGAGAGGGGATGAAGAGAAAGAACAATCAGATAGTGGATAGGGCAAGAGGCTCAGAAGGAACCTTCCTTAGTTTCTCGGAATATAAAGGAGACATCAAAGAATTATATTTTTGGATTTATAATATTCTGTTAATATAACTTTATAAACTAACTTTACAAGTAGAAGTAGCTTATCTGGTCATGTTTCCTGTCTGGTCTACCTGATAAAGATGATGATGATGATGATAACAACAACAACAACAACAACAACAACAACAATAATAATAATAATAAAGTTGGAAGGGACGTTGGAGGTCATCTAGTCCAACCCCCTGCTCAGGTAGGAAACCCTATATCATTTCAGACAAATGGCTGTCCAGTCTCTTCTTAAAAACTTCCAGTGTTGGAGCATTTACTGCTTCTGGAGGCAGGCTGTTCCACTGATTAATTGTTCTCACTGTCAGGAAGTTTCTCCTTAGTTCTAGGTTGCTTCTCTCCTTGATTAGTTTCCACCAGTTGCTTCTTGTCCTGCCTTCAGGTGCTTTGGAAAATAGCTTGATTCCCTCTTCTTTATGGCAGCCCCTGAGATATTGGAAGACTGCTATCATGTCCCCCCTTGTCCTTCTCTTCGTTAAACTAGACATACCCAATTCTAGCAACCGTTCCTTATATGTTTTAGTCTCCAGTCCCCTAATCATCTTTGTGGCTCTTCTCTGTACTCTTTCTAGAGTCTCAACATCTTTTTTACATCGTATTTTTTACAGATAACCAGCATCAATTAGCACCAGGAAAGGACAAACGTCTCTGCTTTGTTATAAGTGGACCAGCTGATATATGCAGTGACTCCATTACCTGAAAAATACGTTAAAGCTCACTGGGGTATACAAGTAGTCCTTGTTAGCCAACTGTCCCATTTAGAGACTGTTCACAGTTGCAAAGGTAATGAAAAAGTAACTTTATGGGCAATCCTTGCATTTATGAGCTTTGCAGTTTGGTAAAGCAAGGAAAGCTGAAACGAGATCATAAGCACAGGTGCTGTTTTGCTTAGCAACTGCATTAAGGAATGACCAGGTTGCTGGTCCCAATTATGGTTGCTAAACAAGGAGTATCTGTGGAAGGAATTTTGATATTGTACAATTTTGTTTATTACAATTATGAAAGGAAAGTCATATTAATACAATGGAAATGAACAATATAGGTACTTAGGAAGTGCACAAGACAAACATACAGTATGAGAACAGAATGGAACAATTATTTTCTTTGATTTAAGAGATGTAGTCCAAAATTGCATTTCCTTGCTTTGCAGCCAGTACTATCAATTTATATTCAGTCTGCATTCCAAGATTTGTTTCCTAAGCCAGATATAACCCACCTTGCACAGATTTTTATTACCTAAATGAAGAACTTTGCCCTGGTCTTCTGGAGGCAGGTTGTTCCACTGGTTAATTGTTTTAACTGTCAGGAAGTTTCTCCTTAGTTTTAGGTTGCTTCTCTCCTTGATTAGTTTCCATCCGTTGCTTCTTGTCCTGCCTTCAGGCGCTTTGGAAAATAGCTTGACTCCCTCTTCTTTGTGGCAGCCCCTGAGATACTGGAACACTGCTATCATGTCCCCCCCCTCATCCTTCTCTTCGTTAAACTAGACATACCCAATTCCAGCAACCGTTCCTTATATGCTTTAGCCTCCAGTCCCCTAATCATCTTTGTTGCTATTCTCTGTACTTTTTCTAGGGTCTCATCATCTTTTTTACATTGCGGTGACCAAAACTGGATGCAGTATTCCAAGTGTAGCCTTACCAAGGCATTGTAAAGTGGTATTAACATTTCACGTGATCTTGATTTTATCCCTCTGTTAATGCAGCCTAGCACTTTTTATGAAGATGAAGATACCTAGATGTTTATTCTGAAGGCTCTTTCTATAAATGACCCAGAAGAATCTTCTAATTAGCTAGGCTGTCTTTCTGTCATGTTGCATCACTTGGGGATTATTAAAAATAATTTCTTTTTTAAAAAGGATGTTGCGTAACCATTTCAGTATCTTGATTTGTATGGGTTTCTTTTTTTGTTGTCTTGACTGTGAAAACTGAGGAGTCTTAATCTCCATACATTAACATTAAGAAAATATCATATGGTGTCACCTACCTTCAGACAGAACAACCTGCTTTCATAATAGAATCTTAGGGAACTTCTGAATAATGGAATCCCAATTAGCTGATGACATGATGACAGTTTTTACAATGCTGGTATAAAATGAGATACCTTGCAAGGTTTTCTTCATATGCCCTGAAATAAATTATCTCTCTGGAATGGAAAAGAGAATTCTCTCCAAAATAAATTTGTAGAGAAAATTCATATTTAATTGTTTTACTTTTTTAATACATTGTTTTCTTTTCCTAAAAATAAATCAGTATCTTCATTAATAAATACATTTCAATTCATTGCATTTCATACCAATTACAACAGTTAAATTGATTGATTACATGCCATCAAGTCATTTTCAACTAGCAATCTTCTCCGCAGTGACCTATCCCTAACCTGTTCTTTCAGTTCTCCCAATGGTGCACTCATTGCCACTGGAGCTGAATCCATTCACCTTGCTGTTGCTTGTCCTCTTCTCTTTCCTTCCACCGTACCCAGCATTAGAACCTTCTCTAGAGAGCTAGATCTTCACATCAGGTATCTGGATAATTTGAGCCTGGTCATTTGTGCCTGAAATGAGAATTCTGGGTTGATATGCTTGATGATCCATTGATTTGTTTTCTTGGTTGTCCATGGTATTCTTAGGAATCTTCACCAACACCAAAGTTTGAAAGCATCAATGCTTTTCCTATCTTGCTTCTTTAAAGTCCAAATTTCACTTCCATAGAGTATCACAGAGAACACCTAGCAGATAAACAAAAGCTAAGTGCATGTTGATCAACAACTTTTTAAATCCAACATATGTTCTCCACAATGCTCAAATTGATACTTTGGGAAATTCCCCAACAGCCCATGGATGCAATAACACTTGCTGACTTGTATCAGTGGATACTGAGATACTGGATCCTGTGCTGGAGATAATATTTAGCCATTATGATATTGGCCAACAAAGCCATTCTTCAATGACTTACCTAATCCTTGTTTAAAGCTTTTTGAGTTCTTGTGATTTTGAATTTTATATTATTGAACATTATTGGCATTATTCAAAAAGATAAAATATATCCTTTTCTACTTTCTCCCTACCATGCATAATCATCTGCCGTGTATCTGTCATCTTACCCCCCCACACACACTTATTTTTCTTTATTTCTAAGCAAAAAAGCACTATATACCTCAGCACTGCCTTCTCATGGGGAAGTTCCTCCAACCATTATATAATTTACACTGATGTTCTCTCCATATTTTACTAGCTCTACATTTTTCCTTTTGATGTGCAACAATCAGAACTATATAGAATAGTGTGTTTCAGGAATTGTCACAGTAATTGTTACTGACTTTCTTTCCTAATGGTGGATAACATGGAACTTGGCTTTTCATGGCAGCTGATGTTTTGACTTGATAGCTTTCTTTGACTTCAATATGCCTATCCTAGTACAGCACTCCCAGCTTCATATTAGGCTCAACAGTAAAATTAGGATTTGTGGCCATTATATCACATTTTATTACAATGAACTGCATTCATTTTAATTCTTCTTTCTCCAGTCTGGAGAGATCTTTTTGCAGTTCTTCAGCTTTTTGTTTTAAGCTCTTTAAATAATTTAGCGTCATCAGCAAATGTGACTCCTGTCTCCAGATAATTAATGAAGGCTAGTCTGAACATAAGACATTTTTTCCATTTTTATGAAATGCACCAAACTTCATGGAGTTCAATACATACAAAAAGAAAAGAATATTGGAAACTAAAAATGAAATTATTCAACTGTTATCCACTCTCAGCTAAAATTGTAATTGCAGTTTTTCTATACTGGATCTTATTTTACTGACCGTTATTATGGAACCACACAAAACATGTCTAGAAGCCTTTGTAGTGTCTGTGATGGTTGCAGTTTCTAATTCTTATTTTTGTTGTTTTCCCCTAGATAACTACTTTTGCCTGAACAGTTATTTTTTTTAAAAAAAATTAGATACTTAAGGCTAGGTGTGCATAACCCCTGTTTCCCTCAAGAATTCCTTCAATACATCACAAGTCCCATGTATCTGAGCATTCCTCTTAACAATGAATCATAGTTTAATTAAGATTAGACACAGAGATGTGGCAAAGAATAAAATGCCTTATTTCCCAAGGTATTTCCGTCCCTGCTCAGTTTGGAAGAATGTACCTTTTACATTTCAGCTTTCTGTCACCCTTTCTGCTTAGTCGGTAATCACAGTTCGAGCATCTGTATCTCACATATATAAATGAATAAATCAGCTTTTAAAAACCATTTTCATATGTATTATGCAAATAAATAAGAGGTCATAAATGTAAGTGTTTAGCAATGTTTTAATCTATTTTTTTAAAAAATTAAAAGATATATTCTATCTCAAAAGACAGAGCAAAAATTTGCAGACTATTAGTATTTTTAATTGAAGGAGATGTCCACAAAATCTTAGGGGTAATTGAAATGTTAATCGCAAGAAGTTAATTAAATGAGATGTCCATTTAGTCATGTGGTGTTAAAGAGAGATAAAAAGAGAAACTGATATGTCAGCTTTGGTTTCTACCTCTTCCATGTAGAGATTGGCCACAATGGGGGACATGGAACCCATGGCACATCTGTGTTTTTGTTTGTAGAAACCTTTACTGTATTTAAAATAGGTAGATGTCAGGCATAGATCCAGCATGGCAAGATGTGGTCTGGGTTTCGCACCCATTGCACTACTCAGGTGACCCTGAGGACACAGTTAAACCTTCAAGTGGCCTCAATGACTCTAAAAGAATGGAAATGACCAAATGCTTTCAAGGAATATAAATCCTTCCATTCCCCACCATTCAGTCAGAGCTGAAGAAGCTTCTTGGATGAGAAGTGAAACATCTTCAAAGAAAACAAGAAAGGCCAGTTGCCTCTTGAAAAAGCACCTTTGGGACAACAATGACCTGGATAACTGAGAATCTCCATAGACAATCCTAAGAGTTCTATGTCTGTGTCAGAGATTACTGGCTTTCCAAAGATAGACTGTGACCTTCAGTTCTCTTTCAATGGTTTTCCTACATATCAGTAAAATAGTCCAGGATGAGAAGAAATAACAATAGATTACAACAGGTCTTGTGAAAATTTTTATGTAAAATCACCTTTAATACAAATACAATATGCTATTCATCCTTCCTATTTCCTTATTTTTAATCCTCATTTCTGCAATCAGTAAATAATAATACTAATAATAATAATAATACCTGCAACATAACACCCCAGACTTAACAATTGTCGATAAGAAAGACAAAAAAGTCTGGATAGTGGACGCGGCAGTGCCTGGAGACAGCAGAATAGACGAGAAAGAACTGGACAAGATAACAAAATACAAAGACCTCCAAATAGAAATAGAAAGACTGTGGCAAAAGCAAGCAAGGATAGTACCAATAGTGATAGGTTCCTTGGGTACAATCCCAAAACAACTGGAGCACCATTTGAACACCATTGGCATTGACAAATTCGCTATTAGTCAATTGCAAAAGGCGGCCTTGTTAGGAACTGCTTCCATCCTGCGACGATACTTGTAATACCATCAAACATCCACATCTGCCTATCCCAGGTCCTGGATAAGGACTCGATAGGTAGACAAAATGCCAAATCCAGTCTGAACATCTGGCTGACTGTGCGATGATCCATAATAATAATAGTAATGTTGGAAGGGACCTTGGAGGTCATCTAGTCCAACCCCCTGCTCAGGCAGAAACCCTATACCATTTCAGACAAATGGCTGTCCAGTCTCTTTTTAAAAACCTCCAGTGTTGGAGCATTCACCACTTCTGGAGGCAGGTTGTTCCACTGGTTAATTGTTCTAACTGTCAGGAAGTTTCTCCTTAGTTTTAGGTTGCTTCTCTCCTTGATTAGTTTCCATCCGTTGCTTCTTGTCCTGCCTTCAGGTGCTTTGGAGAATAGCTTGATTCCCTCTTCTTTGTGGCAGCCCCTGAGATATTGGAACACTGCTATCATGTCCCCTCTTGTCCTTCTCTTCATTAAACTAGACATACCCAATTCCAGCAACCGTTCCTTATATGTTTTAGCCTCCAATCCCCTAATCATCTTTGTTGCTCCTCTCTGTACTCTGTAAGTAGTTTTCTTTCATGTTGACTATTAGGGCAAAGGATATTTAGTGGTGGTACTATATGAGGGAAGGAATGCCTAAGTTTAATTTATAACTAGTTGTCTTTTTAGGGCTTGCTAGAGTCCTTTGCTTTTACTGGTCATGGGATCACTGTTGAACAAAACTTGCCTGTGTGTGAGGAAGGTCTTTTCATCATCCGATAGAGGTCTGCTGGATAGATTTGGACCCACGCAAGACCTCCCCAACCAGCATTTCACCTCTCAATGACCCTCAATAACCTCCCCATCACAAGATCTATCACAAGATTCCCACTGATGACTCACACCTGACGCATCACAAGACCCATCACAAGACTCTCACTTGACACACCCACACCTGACCCATCAGAAGTCCTACTGACCACACAAAACCCTTATAAACAGAATCCTGACACTGACATTCCCTAAACTCTGCTGAAGATGTTACCTAGCCTGGTAACAAAACCAACCCACAAGCTCGGAGAACAAACCTTCACCCTCATGATAGTAGATTTTAGGAGAAGCCCTCCCATTCTACCACATCTTACAATACTAGACAACACAGTATTAACAATAGAGACCTTCAAGTTTCTATGTTTTATAATATCTCAGGTTTTAAAATGGACACCTAACATCAAAAAGTCCTCATAAAAGCACAACGAAGAATGTTCTTCCTGCACCAATTCAGGAAGCTCAAACTGCCCAAGGAGCTGCTGATACAGTTCTACAAAGGAATTATTGAGTCTGTCATTTGCACCTCTATAACTGGTTGGCACAGCAACCAAACAAGACAGACACAGACTTCAACAATTAGGACTGCAGAAAAAATAATTGCAACCAGCCTGTTTTCCATTGAGGACCTCTATACTGCACAAGCCAGAAAGAGGGTTGTGAAAATATCTACAGACCTCTCACATTCTGGACATAAACTGTTTCAACTTCTTCCCTCAAGACAATGCTATAGGGCGTTGCACACCAGAACAACCAAACACAAAGACGGTTTTTCCCCCATGCCATCACTCTATTAAACAACTAATTCCTACAACACTATCTATGCCTTGTGAAATCAAACTACCTAGTAGGGTTGTATTACTTATTATCCTTCTCATTTGTCCTATTACCTATTTCCTTAGCTTCTTATGACTATAACTTCTTGTTGTATCTCATGGTTTATGTTGATTGCTTTTATTTAGTATTCTATTATGATTTATGTTGATTGCTTTAATATATTATGACTATCACTGAGTGTTGTATCTTATGATTTGTGATGATTGTATTTATTATGATCATGATTTATCACTTGTTACTTGTATGTACACAGTGGGCTTATGCACCGAAGACAAATTCCTTGTGTGTCCAATCACACTTGGCCAATAAAGAATTCTATTTCTATTTGTAAAGGTGGTTGCACAAGCTATTGAATCATAGGTTTTTCATACATGGCTTCTTCATTTTGGCTTTGTTTTTATAAAATAAATGATGACATGGTGTAATATGTCATGTGTTGTTCATCTGAGGCTGATGAATTCTTTTATCCACTTTTTACCTATTTTTAAGAACTGCTAAGGATCAGATAATTTTTACCATGTCCTCACATGTAAAACTATAGAATTCAAAGAGGGTGTACTTTCTTTTTCACATGATTCTTTCTCTCTGTGTGAGTGTGCATATGTGTAAATAACAAGTTTAGAAGAAAACCAGGAATCTCGTCCCCTGCATTCTTGCTGCATAATGGTGCTGTTAAAGTAAAAAGATAAATAGCTATGTTGAAGATTTTCTTTCCTTAAAGTCGAGAGGCTATTGATTCCAGCTCTCAAAGTATACTATCCACGTGATGGGTAAACCCATGTGAGTAAACCATTCACCTGAGCAGATTTCCCAAACAAATCCAGCTTGCATTACATACTGTTTTTCTTAGGTTTTTAATTTTGCTTGCCTGTGATTTCTCACTCCTTTTCTTTGCTTTGCACAATCCTGGTCACTCCAAAAGCAAATACCATAAAGAGTGTGCATGTATGTATGTATTCTGTCTGATGCTGTATACTGCAGGCCACAATTGCTGTTCGGCAGTTGATCTGCATACCATCTGTTAGTGCAGGAACACTCACATGATGATTATAGCATACCCAGCTTATAGCTCTCCTTGTCTGGAAAATGGGTACTAAATTATACTGAATACAATGTTTATATCCACCCCATATACTACAGGTTTAGTGCCTGGATGGCTCATTAACTAATAATAATGAGTCAGAGTGCTAAGCTCGTGGGTACTGTAAATGATACAGTATAAGGAGACACTATGAGGTTGCAGAATTTCAGTGAAGCTGATATAAAAAGCCCCAGGAAAATGTCACCATTTATTTCTCTGCTGTGAAACAAATAGTCCCTCTGGTCTGGATATTCAAGCAAGAGGGCCATCAGCTGTGCTGTCTCTGGGTAATGTTCATTCCCATGCATTGAATTCATTCTGACCATTGAGATAGGAGGTTCTTTGTCATGTTTCTCAAACCAGCACCAAGGGGAAGCTGATTCCAGCTGTTTATTTGGGTAATATTTTAGTCCTTATTTTTCAAAAAATGCTTTAAAAAATATAATTAGGATGTCTTATCTGTTTGATAACAGGACAGGAAAGGCAAGCTAAACAGAATTAAGGAGCACTGTTATGTATGAATAACCTATATCTGAGAACTCAAGTTGAAATTAATAGCTATCTTCTTTGACTGATCTTTCTAACCCTGGCTAATAATTATTAACATTGAATTTTAATGCAAAAAAATATTGGCTAGTTTGGGATTGTTACAGTGCTGTTTTGTTTGTTTTTAGTAAATCACTATCTAAATATTTAAAACATTTCTAAACCCATAATGTAACCTCTGTTTTATAGTTATTGCTTCATCAAGACCAGCATTTCCTTAACAAGGGAGACAGTCCTTCTTCCCCTTTGCTTTGTCATCAACCTATCTTTCAATATTCTTTTTCTTTGGCTGCTGTAAATCTCAATATGTTCCCCATGAGGATGACAATTGTACAAGAATTAGTATGCCATTCCAGATATAATATGTATGCTGGATATAACAATAACATAATAATAATGTGTTAGATTTGCCTAGGCCAGTGATGGCGAACCTTTTAAAGACTGAGTGCCCAAACCCGCCCCCACCCCACCCAGCCCCCACTCTGCCCCCTGCCCTGCCTTGCCCGGCCATGCCCTGCCCTGCCTTGCCCGGCCATCCCTCCACCTGCGTCCCGCAGCATCAACTGCGCGTGATGGGGCACGAGGGCACAGTCTTGTCCCTGCTGCCTGGCTGCCATGTCCTTGGCTGCGCTGCTCCACATGGGCCATGCCCGGGGATGACTCTCCTCCAGGGGGCTGCTGGTGAGTAGGGGGCTGCAGGGGGAGGCAGGGCTGGGGCGATGGTGCGCATGCCCACAGAGAGGGCTCTGAGTGCCGCCTCTGGCACGCGTGCCATAGATTTGCCACCACTGATCTAGGCATTAGACACAACTTTGCAAGGTGACATTGGTCCTTTTGGTGATCAGTCTGGAATCATACTGGATTATTTTGCTCTGGGTTCTCGACAAAAATAATTTAGCTGATATTGCAATACAACAAGGCAAGTGGAAGATGAATGGGAGTTATATCCAACCATCTGAGCCAAGAAAAGGCATAGAAATAAAACATTTTTCCTATGTAGAAATTAATGTGACACTCACATATGGAATGTAATCTTAACCAAAGACTTTATTGCTTTTCATCCTAAATACCTGATCCTGGGTACATCCTGACCTCTAAAAAGACTAGATTGATTTACTTCAAAAGGTATTGGCTACCAAGGTCTAAATGGGCAGAAGTTTCATGCGATCTTATAAATCAAGTTATCAGGAAAGATTGCTGCTGTCAAATAAAATTGGAATGATCTAAATCAGCTGTCACCAATCTTTCTGGCTCTGGGGATGGTTTCACACAAATGCCTGCTATTTGTGTGACTCGGTACTGGGCCAGGGACTGGGGATTGGGGGCCCCTGATCTAAATAATAGCCACTAAATCATACATAATTGGAGAATTCCTTACATTTTGGTGATTTCAGTAGGTCTTCACTATGAAATCACACCTTTTTTTCATTGTCATAGATTTCAAATGTAGCAGAAGCTACAATTCAAAAGCAATGGAGAACTAAAGCCCCAATATAACTTGATAGACTTCATGGTTATTTGCTATATAACAAGTAATGTGAGAAGCACTTAGACAGACTGATTGCTTTTTCTGTTCCAACTTTCTTCAGCTGGTAAGGAGAGAAAGGTTCTAATTTCTGTTTCAAAAGGGATTAATTAGTTCACTTCTTGATGTAAATAATTAATTGTATATTCTGCCCATTGGCAAGGAGATACCCAAGTGATCTTTTGTAAAGGGTTCATTGTC
Organism: Crotalus tigris; assembly: GCF_016545835.1. NCBI lineage: Eukaryota > Metazoa > Chordata > Lepidosauria > Squamata > Viperidae > Crotalus > Crotalus tigris. Next base: position 4,154,722 of record NW_024096545.1, on the reverse strand, counting down.
AGTTAATTGATTCTCAAGGCTAGAGTTCAAAAGGACACTCATTGCCCATAAAAGTTAAAAGGAAAAATACATCACAGTAGAATGTTCCCTGATTGCTCTCAAAACATGCCAGAAAGAGTCCTAATGTCCAATTATTTTCAGGCAGCAAAAAATGCTTCTTCAGAAGGCATCATGCCAGCAGTTGCTTTATCTGCAGGCTTGAATGTCTTTGGCATTCAGACATCTGAAAACATTAAAAAAATTAAGATCTGCTTATATTTGGACTATTATTCTACATCCAATCTCCTGTCTTGGAGGAAAGATGTGGAAAAGATAATGAGGCAACAGTTTCAGCGAGTGTTGGAAAAAACAGAGGAGAGCATCCAGATTCATAGCAGTCAGAATTCAGGCCTGGGCATGGGACAGAAATCACATATGTGTCGCTCATGGGTAATTTATGGCAAGACTTGGATGAAAGAGAGCATAGCAAATTCTTGCCTTGTTAGATGTTTGCAGCTTTTGCTAGTGACATGATGGTATCAGATGAGGGCTGGGAATTGGAAGCACAGTATTCTGATGATTCTGTTCTTTCCTGAATGGGAGGGTTGAATCAGTTGTCACAGTGAGGGAGAAGTCGGGCCCTCATGGAATTCTTTATTGGGTGTCTGAGGGCTCAGTAATCTCAGTATTCAACCCTTAGCCTGTTTATTTTCAAATGAAACAACTGGAGGAGGCCATTTACTGTTTTGGGTTGAAATGTCCTCAACATGTGGATAATAACCAGTTGTATATACCCAGAATGGGCTATGTGGTGAAAATTTTGACCCAGTCTAAAGACTGACAATCTTCACAAGTCTAAATGGATTGGAACAGGCTTAGATTCATCTGTAACAAGTTATTTAGAAGCCCACTGATTCTGGGATTATATCATATTTGACTATGAACAGGTTTATGCTTCGTTGTAGAAAGCAAGTCAGGCATCTTCCCAGACTTTGTTGGCATAACAAATGAAGGACAGGAAGACCAACTGAAGTTGCAGCCTTACTTAGAACAGGAGGCATTAAAAATTTTCACCCTTGTCATCGTCTATATATATTAGATTAATGTAATTTAATTATAGGAGGCTACTTTTTAATACTACATAATTGCTGCAGTATGCCTACATATATGCACAGATGGCCACTATACATTCTTAATACTGTCGTGGAACACCACTGCTATGGGAGCTGCATTGGCTACTGATGAGTGCATGCAAGGTACTAGTTTTCACCTATAAGACTCTATTTGTTTTGGGGCCTGGGTATCTTTGAGGCTTTATCTGCTGAATTTGAGAGCGTGAAATAAGCCTGCCAAAGGTCCGTATCTATCAGGAGATACAATGGCAGTTCCCTGGAAGTGGATATTCACTGTGGGATCTCCTCTCATCTGGAATAGCTTTTCCTAAAGACAAGGGATAGAACCTACCCTTCAGCCTTCTGGAAGCTCTTAAAAGTTGACATGTTCTTGAAGTCCTTTGAATCGTAAGAGTTTTGGAGTTCCTGAAGGCAAGACTGATATGACTATTACTGTCACTAATTGTAACTTGTAATTGTAATAATATGCTAGAATTTAAAAAATAAAGTAATATAAGGATGATTGTTTATTAATATTACCAAGGCTAATAACAAATCCCAACACTGCGCCGTTTGAAATCTCTTTTTTGTGGCTTAGTAAGCTGTGGCAAATGTTTGATTTTCTACGATGTTGAGGCTTGAAATTACACAAACACCATAATATTAACCTCAGATGCAAGTTACATAATTTAAAATAAACAAAGGAACCCCTATTTTGTCTTGCTAATCAGACATCTTCTATGTTTGAGCCTTATATAATTACCATCCTCTGACTGGCCTCTCAGGGTTGCCTGGTGGCAGACTGAGTAAATTCCCTACTTTAAATGCTGAGCTAAGTGCCCAGTTGTCAGCCCTGGCAGGCCACTAGAGTTCACTGCACATTCCTCACCTCTGCCAACCCAGCAAGTTGAAGGAGAAATCATGGTCTGCATTTCTCTGAAGTAATGTACTTAGCAAATCAACATGAGTCTGTAAGTCATTTTTATATATCAGGTAGACTAAATACTTGTCACTGGGACTTAATTTGAACATGCTGGGATACAGTACACTTTGTATATAATCTGTTAATAGTGGAATGGAGTCAACTTTAAATGATTTAGGGCAATGTTTCAGGAGCCAATCTGGGTCGGTCACCGGGACCAGCAGTTTAGTCTTTCAATCTTTTGCTAGGGCAATGTTTGTTGAGTATCTGCCTTAACAAATGTTTGTTGAGCATCTCTGTTGATACATTGCTAGGGCAATGTTTGTTGAGTAACAACAGAGAAAAAAATAGAGTCTCTTGTGGACATACTAGGAGGAGAGCCATGTTACTGTATAATGGCAAAAAAAAAGAGTTGAATCTGGTACTTTCTTTTCTGAATAATTTTATTAAAAGACACAAGATTTTGGGAACTGCAGCTCACTTCCTAAGTTGCATAAAATAGCTAGTTATGAATCTATAAATGATCAATACCTATATATCTGTCTAAAAGCTTATGCCTTTTGATACAATGTGTTAGTTAGAAAAGTTGCTACTAGGCTCCACCCACTTTTCCTTCCTTCCTTATGCTTATTTTGAATACCTATGTATTTTTAAACAGAAATTTATACTGCCACAATTATATCATTCTTGATGGTGTATACCTAAAACATCCATAGTAGGATACATATAAGTGCTGCAAAGAATTCAATCAAACGTAAGTAGAATGCTGATTATTATCCCTAATGCCCTTCAAACCCAACCAAAATATAATATTTCCATCTAGTTATAACATCTCAAGAAGATGTTGAGGCTTATACATTCCCACAAGGCATGTGGGATATGGTCCAAGCAACAGGCCTTCTCAATGGTTCCTCCACTTTATGAAGCCCTCTCCCTTCTAACTCTGTTATTCTGTTATTCCCAAACATCTTTCCCCCAAAGTAAGTTAAAACAAGCTTTTGGTGGCTTTTTTTCAGGGGCTATCATAGTTGTGTATTTTTATTTTAATAGATTTCTAAAAAGTTTATTATATTTTCAACTACTGTTCCCTGCCCAGGAATTGTATGGATTGAGGTGACCCATCAATAAAATAGATAAATATTTATCCTACAATCCATGGTCTTTCAAGAGCTACTACCCAAAGTATTTTCTACAACTATCTCATCTTTTCCTTCTTCACTGATTATCTCTGGCAAGTAAATTGCAGGTAAAGGAGTAAAACACAGGAGGATAACAACTGGAAAAAAATCTCTAAAATCCTGTGAATTGTGCAGAAAAGCCTTATCTAGAAACACCTAACTTTCAAAGCAAACATACATTTTATAAGTATTGTTTATAACCATATTTGAGTAGGTCCTAAAATTACTTAATTCAAGTTAAAGTGGTAACAATTGTTCATAACCACAGCTTTTTTCCTCTTTGATCGTTTTGATATTTTTTGTATTAAAGATGTTTTAAAGTAAGAAGAATACAGCAGTTTCAGTTTTGCCAAAATGATTATGCATTATAGTCATATATCTGCTTAATTTCTTCAGCTAGTCTCTTGTAATAACTACAAGATACAGCATGATGAAATAGGCTTTTGTCATGTGAAGTTAATGGTAGCTGGAAAATGGGATGTGGATAAATGGACAAGTAAAGTGGTACAAATGGAGCATGAAGGATTAATGTTTAGTTAGTAGGGAGTGATTTATTAAACCAAGTTAATTGTTTGTGAGATGATGCTCAGATTAGAGGAGCATAGACATGTGAGGACTTAATGTAACCTTGAATTAAAACAACTGCTTTTTCTAAAAAGTAGCTGATTTGACACAAAAAAATAACAATTCCATTATTTAGTAGAATAGATTTTTAAAAATCCATGCAAATCCCTATATCATGATCAAAACGAATGTCCAAGTGAGGAGAAGGAAGAGGAGGAGGATCCAGAAGTGAAGCTATCTTGGAAATCACCTAGTTGTTCTCCTGTTGTAAGAAAAGTTTATAAATAAGAGAAATTTCAGTTCCAGAGTATATGTACAAAGCTGGTTTCAGTCTCCTGCTAAACTGGTTCCTCCTGTTGAGAACAGAAAGAAAAGCCTCTTTGAGATTTTGTGGGAGAAAGAAACAAAGCAGGGCTTATTGATGAGAGCAAACTAGTGTTTACCTTCTTTTGTAGAAAGAGTGCTAGTTATGTGGCCTGCTTGCCTTGTCTCAGCACAACCCTAACTCATGCTGAGCTCTGCAGCTGCCCAGAAGCAGCAGGAGACTGGAGAGGAATTCCAGATTAGCTGGCTCCCTTTAAAAGACCAGAGGAGTGAACAACAAGGAGCTATTCTTGAAGAATGGTTGGGTTCAGGGACTAAAACATTACAGAGTAGTGACCAGCTGGCCTGCCTCTAATGCCAATAGATGGCCCTCAGCAGCTTTTACCAGCTAGATGTCCTCCAAATGTGTTGGAACTACAATTCCTAGAATTCAGCCAGCACATGAATGGAGAATTATGTATTCCCATTACAACTTTAGGACCAAAAGTATGATAACAATGTATGTGAAACCATTAGTTTGCTCAAAATGTTTTGCATAAATAGTAAGTATTAGCATTTCTCTAATACTATCGTGTCCTTCAGATAAACCCACAGAAAGAAGAGGACTCTATAATGCTTTTCTATAGTACTAAATAAATGAAACAACCATGGATCCAATAATGTTCTTTTTATTTTTCCCTTTAGTTGTACTCCATCTACAAGAAGCATTCAAGTGTTAAATTTCTTTTACCTGCAAGTTACCCAGTGGAACGGGAATGCATACTTGGATAAAAAGGACCAGTGCCAAGAGAGTGAGATTTGGGGTGCTCATATGAGAATTTTCTGACATCTATGTTATTGCAGAAAGTAATAGAATATAAAGCTGACCTTGAGGGTGGTATGACTAGGTTTACCAGACAACTGGCCAAAACAGGACATACCTTCCTTTTTCTCCTCATATCTTCTCTCCAGATAGCATTAACATCAAATATGTTCTGTCTTTTTGTGTATTTCTTTCTGAGCAGCTTTCCTCCACCACACAAGTGCTTCTCTAGTAAATGCTAACTACAAGTTAACAATCTCAGCTCTGTGACTTTATTTATTTGGTGAGCACCCTCTACCTGCTTGTGCTGCTGCCTGAACCTGACAAGAATGTAATCAGTTAAACATGGAAAGATTTTATCTTCTAATGGTTCTAGCACATTCCTGCCACTGAAAAACCTAATGCAGGAAAAAGTAACTTTATGTACATGTAGGCATTAATACATTTTTTGCAGCTTTTCTCTCTAATTTTTATCACAGATGCCAAGAGAGTTAAACAGTGTGTCTTCTTCCTTTGTCCTTCCCTTTCTATGTTCCCTTTCAAATTGTCTGTATCCTCCTTTGCCAATACAGATATCTGGCAAATCTAGGTATGAAAGAGCTGTTAAGGGGAAAAAAGAAGAGTGAAACATTAAGAGTGACTTGGAGAAAATAGTACACATATATTCCCTTGGAAAGAGAAGAAAATAGGAGAAAGAAACCCCAAATACTGTCTTGATTTTGTTTAGCATAAGACATGCCAGAGAGACATTTGGGCAGGTTTTCAAGATTCTAAATTATTCCACCATACGACAATAAAATAGCACACCTGGAATTTCTGCAGTGTATGTTTCTTGATCTGGTTGACATGGGAGCCTTGTCTGCTGAAGACAGCTTGTTGGTTGCAGCCTAAGAGGAGATAGTGGGATGGAGCTGGCAAGGAGGCCAGGTGGTGGTATGAGCAATAGAGCCTTGTTTTCTGCTGATGGCATGATGAGCAATAGTCTGCAGACCATGGAGAACTCTTTATAACTTAGCTCCCTTCGGCAGATGAACATTGTTAAGTGCTTCATTCGCGTGCGAATTGTGAAGACACATGGCGATGTTAAACAGCTCTTTATTCTTCTCTAACAACAACCGAACGAACAGGCAAAAGCACGCAGGCTTTTTATGTATCCAGAGATCTGGACAATGTCAAAACAAAGTAATAGAGCATTTGCATGCCTTGTGTATGCACACAAGGCTGGCGCTGCTCAGTCTGGTCCCGGGCAGCTTTTGCAGGCAACATCCCGAGCCTGCTTTTGCAGGCTCAGGACACAACAAACGTCCACCAATCTGTTGCACTTGCTGCACCCATCCTGGGACCGTGATCTTACCCATAACCTGAATTCCAGGCCAGCATGAGGAAAAAGAAGTTATTAAAGGTCAGCTGGAGTGGCAGTGGTAATGGGGTGGTGGTGAGAGGTAGCAGAGTACAGGTGGTCAAAAGGGAAGAGATGGGAGAGATAGACAGGTGAGAAAAGTTGAAACAGGCAGTTTGTGCAGGTCAGAGAAACATAGATCTTTGCTTAACAATAGAATGATCTTGTCTAATGACTACAGCTGGAAATGCCTGAACTGCCTGCTACATGATGTTTTGCTTAATGATCACTTTGCTTAGTGGTGGAAGTTCCTGCCCCAATTAGGTTTGTAACCCAAGGACTATCTGTATTCTAGACTCCATATTAGCACAAGCAAATAAGGCACCTGAGACAGTCTTGCAAAGTTATCTAGGATTTTTTTTTAACCTTCTGGGCTCTGAGAAACTGGGTCCTAGGCAGCATGAATTCTGTCAGCTGTGGGCTTGATCCATGCCCCACTGGACAGTAAGAAGGGGATAGAGAAATGATAGGATTTGAGTAGTGTTTAATGCCTCTTTAAAGGAGAGAGTTGTAGTTTTTGCTTTAAAGAAGGGGCACTTCTCTTGATCTTACAGTGTTAGATAATTATCATCCTTCCCTTTTAGTCAGATTATCTTGACTATTTTGATAGGGATCCCTGACTGTGGAATGGGAACTGCTGTACTTTGTTGCTCTTATGGTTTATAAAGATAGGATGGGATAATAGAACTCTCTTGGTGCTTTTAGATATCTCAAATGAATTTGATACCATGGACCCTGGTATCCTTCTAGATCACCTACAAGGGTTAGGAGTTGGGGGCAGTGATTTGTAATGGTTTCACTCTGTTCTGAATGGATGGCGCTAGTTGTTAATGATGGTGGAAGATTGTTTGCATCCTAGCCAACACACTTCTAATATCTCCATCAGCCTTCCTTAACCAATTCAGGGAACATCACACATTTTTATCTTACTTGAGCAGGGAACCATTTGCTAAGCATTGCATTTATTCTCACTCAGGTTTTACTACCCTCATATGCTGCTTTTATTATATTTAGCAACCAATTTCCCATTCCATACTTGGACAAAATGATGGAATAGTCAGTTTCCTCCCATCAGAATCTCAGTAGAAATTTTTTTGACAGAAATATGCTTTCCAAGTGAAAGAGAAATGGACAATAAAAAGGAAAGATGCTTATTACAATTTATCTGAAGAATAAAATTTGAGGCATGCTTGGATAGACCTTTGAAGAAAAAAGAAATGGTTATATTTGGAACAGAAAAGTGATGTGTATGCTTGTCTCTTCCACCCACCTACTTACTCCCACCCTTTCAACAGAAAGTACAGTGATATTTGGAAGAATGCTTTCGCTATGTGCTGTTTTTTCTGCAATAAGTATGGAGTATGTGTTGTCACTCTGGATTAACACAAATTAGTGAAGAAGACGAAAAAGTATACGATACAAGACACCCAAGCATTGTTTTATTGCAATATTTAATATATGATATTTTTACATTTCAATTACAGCACATTTTAATTATGTAGGAAATCTAATAGAATCTACACTGTATTTGTGCTTATGTGGGTTTAAATCTAATGATGCTATTCCTGGCAGGAACTGTCTTGTCAGTAGCACAGATACTTAATTCCCATCTCAGGACCGCTCTGAATACCAAGAAAAATGATTTGTGTGCAATTTATGTAATTTTGTTTTTCTGTCTCTCATCTAAGGTACCTGGCAACCAACCAACTAACCACCAACCAACTTACCTACCTACCTACTTACCTACCTACCTACTTACCTATATAAATACAACATTTAACAACTCTACACACATAAAGTTGGATGTAACTGAAGCTTCATAAATTCTCATTGATTCATATGGTTACCAGGGAAGGTCACAAGTTGCTCTGGCAAGTCTCCCCAATTCTTTCACTTTCTGCCACTCCCTTTGTGCTTGCACTGCACCACTCAGCCATAGTCCTGTGAACCTCAACTCAGTGGAGAAGCTGGCAATGATTCTAAACTGTTCTAAGGTGGTAACAGCCCCATACAGCATTGCAGTAAAAATAAAATAATGTAAAATAAAATATTGTCAGTATAACTATGCCACACAGAAAGGCAAGGGGGATGTCACAGTTAAGAGATGACATCAAACATTGTCAGAAAAAAAAAAACATGATGAAAGGGCTGCATGTTCTCCAGAATGACAAGGAAAGGCACAGAATGAGGAGTCAAGAAGAGATAGAGGAGGAAAGGAAAGATACACTGGAGAATATGCGACAAACGCTGATTACTGTGAGAGTTTCTCAACATGGCAACACCCTACCCACCTTCAACAACAGGACTTCAACAGAGGAAGAGCAAGATAAAATGCATGGCTTGCATAGGCTATTATTCCTACTGAAGCTGGTGCCATGGCTAAAGTCTACCCTCACTGTTGTGCCTTCTTATTCTCTGCAGAAGCCAACATTTCTGCTATATGAAGGGAAAGCTGAGGATAAGCAGTTTACAATTTCTCTCCATTAATAAAATGATGTTTTCTTCTTTAATTTTAAAGAAATTTAAAGGGGCCTTTGGAAAGAATTTGTTCTGACATTTTTAGCAATTTGTCTGATTTTAGGTTTTCAAAAATCAAATGAAAGTGAATGACCTTCAGATCATCTAAGTCCTATTATAGCTGAGTAGAGAAGACACGATCATTTTAAGGACAACATGTACAAATGTAATATTGATTTAATTATTAAAGTGCAGACTAGTTACCTATAGATATCAGGGAGCAGTTCCCTTTAACTTATTCAGATGTGCCTAATTTTTCTGTTACTAGGAAGGGAATGTCCCTTTTATGTAACAGTGCAAAGTCAGGGAAATATTTGGTTATAATTTTACCATGCATCTAATTTTGTTAAGCTAGATATTTCCAGTATTGCTTCCTGGCTGAAAACCCAAAACCTCAGCATTTCTGTGGAGGAAAAAAATATCTGAACTGATCAAATGGAGAAGCTGAAACATCCTGTTGCATTTCTAATTTAATAAAATAATATTCTTCATTTTTAAACTTGGCTTATTATACACAGTTATGAACATTTGCAACAAAACAATAGCAGAAACAAAATCCATGCACCCCTGGAGTGAAAACCATGTACAGTAGCAGCAATGAAGCACAAAGCACATTTACTTATTATGCCCTAAATGCCCAGTGCAGGACATTTTAACGTGTTGGTGACCAAAGGTACACCCAGGCAGCTTGTTTAGCATGCTGCCTTCCACCTCTGAGATGGCACATAATATATAAATTTCCTCTGCCTTCATAGACAGTCTCTAATCTGCCTCATTATGGAAGAGGATCAGTACTGCCATTCTAGGAGATTGACAGGCTATGGTAATGTGATTAATGGATTTCTCTGCTAGTAAAAATTACATCCACTTTAAGCTTTCTATTTGGTGGAGAAGGGCTGGGCTGAGGGTATAGGTTTGACAGATAGCCAGACTGATGCCAGAACTTGATATTGAAGGTCCAGGGCTTTTTTTGTCATAGAACGCCCAGAACGGAGTTCCGGCACCTTTTTTGGATGGAACCTTATAGGGTAGGCAAGGCAGGTTGTATGACATATGTGGGTTCCGGCACCTTTTTTTTTTTTTTACAAAAAAAGCACTTTGAAGGTCTGTGAGGACTGATGGCACTAGGGCAGTGATGGCGAACCTTTTAGAGTCCGAGTGCCCAAACTGCAACCCAAAACCCACTTATTTATCGCCTGGTCCAGGTGGGTGTGGCCCACTGGGTGGGCGTGGCTGTGGTGGTCATGGCAGATTGGGTGGGTGTGGCCAAGGTGGGCATGATCACCCCAATGTTGCTCGTGGGGAGGGACGTCTGTGGGGGCCGGGCAGGGTTGGGGGAGATCCAGGGGGTTTCTGGCAGGTGGGGCGGTGGGCAGAAGGCTCGTCCTGCAGGGTGAGGTGAGGCAAGGCAAGGCAGAGTGGGGGTGCCATTGTCACAGGAAAAGGTGAGGCAGGGGCCGGGGTGGCTGCTGCCTGACACCATCTGCCCCTACACACAGAGGCCAGTGAGCGCATGGGTGCTGGGATGCATCCGGCCATGTGGGACCTCGGCGAGTTAGCGGGTGGCTGGTTGAAGAGGGACAGTTGCCATCTCCAGGGCATGGCGTGCATGCCGACAGAGAGGGCTTTGTGTGCTGCCTCTGGCATACGTGCCATAGGTTTGCTAACAGAACGTCCTAACTGCGCTTCACGAAAGCCAGGAAACAGGAACGTTGCAGTATTCAACAAGCTTTATTCACTATGTTGAAACTAAGTTAGCACTGGAACGAAGCTTCATTCATTGCGCCAATCCCCTGTCTCCGCGCTCCTCCGGATGCCGCAATGCAGGACTCAGCCACCACTCTCCGTCTGAAGCTGTGGTTGGTCGCGGTTTCACTGCATGCTCCGTAGCCTCAGGAACCTGCAGCTTCTCCTTTGGTCGAACCACCATCTGAGGAGCCTCTGTATCACCAGCTACTGGCACCTCCATCTGCTCAGCAGCTTCTAACTGCTCCTCCTCCAACGGCTCCACTCCCTGTGTCCCCTCCGCCATTATGCTGTAAGCTAGATGGCTTTGGGGTGAGTGCTAACTTACTAACAGAACGTCCTAACTGCGCTTCACGAAAGCCAGGAAACAGGAACGTTGCAGTATTCAACAAGCTTTATTCACTATGTTGAAACTAAGTTAGCACTGGAACGAAGCTTCATTCATTGCGCCAATCCCCTGTCTCCGCGCTCCTCCGGATGCCGCAATGCAGGACTCAGCCACCACTCTCCGTCTGAAGCTGTGGTTGTTCGCGGTTTCACTGCATGCTCCGTAGCCTCAGGAACCTGCAGCTTCTCCTTTGGTCGAACCACCATCTGAGGAGCCTCTGTATCACCAGCTACTGGCACCTCCATCTGCTCAGCAGCTTCTAACTGCTCCTCCTCCAACGGCTCCACTCCCTGTGTCCCCTCCGCCATTATGCTGTAAGCTAGATGGCTTTGGGGTGAGTGCTAACTTACTAACAGAACGTCCTAACTGCGCTTCACGAAAGCCAGGAAACAGGAACGTTGCAGTATTCAACAAGCTTTATTCACTATGTTGAAACTAAGTTAGCACTGGAACGAAGCTTCATTCATTGCGCCAATCCCCTGTCTCCGCGCTCCTCCGGATGCCGCAATGCAGGACTCAGCCACCACTCTCCGTCTGAAGCTGTGGTTGTTCGCGGTTTCACTGCATGCTCCGTAGCCTCAGGAACCTGCAGCTTCTCCTTTGGTCGAACCACCATCTGAGGAGCCTCTGTATCACCAGCTACTGGCACCTCCATCTGCTCAGCAGCTTCTAACTGCTCCTCCTCCAACGGCTCCACTCCCTGTGTCCCCTCCGCCATTATGCTGTAAGCTAGATGGCTTTGGGGTGAGTGCTAACTTACTAACAGAACGTCCTAACTGCGCTTCACGAAAGCCAGGAAACAGGAACGTTGCAGTATTCAACAAGCTTTATTCACTATGTTGAAACTAAGTTAGCACTGGAACGAAGCTTCATTCATTGCGCCAATCCCCTGTCTCCGCGCTCCTCCGGATGCCGCAATGCAGGACTCAGCCACCACTCTCCGTCTGAAGCTGTGGTTGTTCGCGGTTTCACTGCATGCTCCGTAGCCTCAGGAACCTGCAGCTTCTCCTTTGGTCGAACCACCATCTGAGGAGCCTCTGTATCACCAGCTACTGGCACCTCCATCTGCTCAGCAGCTTCTAACTGCTCCTCCTCCAACGGCTCCACTCCCTGTGTCCCCTCCGCCATTATGCTGTAAGCTAGATGGCTTTGGGGTGAGTGCTAACTTACTAACAGAACGTCCTAACTGCGCTTCACGAAAGCCAGGAAACAGGAACGTTGCAGTATTCAACAAGCTTTATTCACTATGTTGAAACTAAGTTAGCACTGGAACGAAGCTTCATTCATTGCGCCAATCCCCTGTCTCCGCGCTCCTCCGGATGCCGCAATGCAGGACTCAGCCACCACTCTCCGTCTGAAGCTGTGGTTGTTCGCGGTTTCACTGCATGCTCCGTAGCCTCAGGAACCTGCAGCTTCTCCTTTGGTCGAACCACCATCTGAGGAGCCTCTGTATCACCAGCTACTGGCACCTCCATCTGCTCAGCAGCTTCTAACTGCTCCTCCTCCAACGGCTCCACTCCCTGTGTCCCCTCCGCCATTATGCTGTAAGCTAGATGGCTTTGGGGTGAGTGCTAACTTACTAACAGAACGTCCTAACTGCGCTTCACGAAAGCCAGGAAACAGGAACGTTGCAGTATTCAACAAGCTTTATTCACTATGTTGAAACTAAGTTAGCACTGGAACGAAGCTTCATTCATTGCGCCAATCCCCTGTCTCCGCGCTCCTCCGGATGCCGCAATGCAGGACTCAGCCACCACTCTCCGTCTGAAGCTGTGGTTGTTCGCGGTTTCACTGCATGCTCCGTAGCCTCAGGAACCTGCAGCTTCTCCTTTGGTCGAACCACCATCTGAGGAGCCTCTGTATCACCAGCTACTGGCACCTCCATCTGCTCAGCAGCTTCTAACTGCTCCTCCTCCAACGGCTCCACTCCCTGTGTCCCCTCCGCCATTATGCTGTAAGCTAGATGGCTTTGGGGTGAGTGCTAACTTACTAACAGAACGTCCTAACTGCGCTTCACGAAAGCCAGGAAACAGGAACATTGCAGTATTCAACAAGCTTTATTCACTATGTTGAAACTAAGTTAGCACTGGAACGAAGCTTCATTCATTGCCCTAAATACATTCCTCCACCACACCCAGAGTACACACCCCAATTGACAGTTAATTGGTCATCTGGAATCCACCTGTCCCCCTCCCCATACCTGCCTCGTGATAGTCCTCCACCCTACCTACGCCCCGATCCAGCTAGTACTTATGTTCGAACCTTACATTGAGTCCACGCCCCGATCCAGCTAGTACTTATGTTTGAACCTTACATTGAGTCCATGCATTCCGTTCACGCCATTCTCATTCCTAATGTCCCACTCAACCTCTTCCTATAATACTCCCTCCCGGTATCCAAGTGTTGTCAGACCCAGCATCCCAGTTCCCATCATTCACAGAGTCACGGTTCCAGCAACATAAGCCATAACAGTTTTAACAGCATTCGGCTTCTCCATATTCCATTTCTATGTAGCCTCCGTCCGGTTGTGTGCTGGCAACATAGGATGTTCACGTGACCCGTTCGGCCGCCGCTATTGGCGATGTAGCTCACGAAGCTACCGGACTCGGCTGGAACACATGGTTAACTGGAACATTCCGGACTTTGGAAGGTAAGTATCACGCTGGGTCTGACATTTGCCACCACTGCACTAGGGTTTTGTTTTATGATTTTATGGTGTATGGTTTTATGGTTACTGTGTTTTATTGTTGTGAGCTGCTCAGAATTCTGTTTAAGAAAAGCACCCATACAAATCTTTTAACTAACTAACTAAATAAATAAAAAATAAGCCACTATCCCATGTATATTGCTATGTGAGAATGACCTTGGAAGTCAGGAGAAAGAACAGAGCTAAGACAGTGGTCTGATAAAGAAAATCTGAGTCCAAAAGAGGGGTGGTGGTAGAGTAAGCATCTCAGAAGGGATCCTGTTTAGTTTTGGGGAGAGTGAAAGTAAGGGAAGGGAGAGGTGCTTCTAATTGGTTCTTCTTGTCTGGACTACCTTGCTGACATATGTGATCTGTCCGCTGACATGCTCTGCAGAGGATCTGAGAGGAGAGTTTGACATAATTTCTCCTCCCAGATTCCCCTATGACATGACATGTCATGCCTTACCCCCAGCAAGTAATCTGCTTGCAATTCATTATCTCCAGTGGCAACTGGAGGGGACCATGGCCACCACACCCAAAAACTGACTAACAGGAGCTAATCAGATCCACCTGCTTATTACATCATCAACATAGTCTCCACCAAAGTGCCATGCATGATGTTAATAGCAAGGCTCAGATCGGGAGAAGGAAAATGTCAGCTTCAGTTCAGAGAAATATGTTAATTGGCAGTGGCTGCGGGCTGAGGATAAGAGGAATTTTGTGTCATGTGGAAGTTTCTTTCAAAAACTGTTGACCAGACATTCTTGAGCTGAACTTGGGGGTAGGCGTAAATATGTCCAGAGTGTGCAGAACTTTGGCAAGGCTATAAAAGCACTTGCAAATTTATTTTGGAGACCAGGAAGGGTAAATTATTCCTATTTATATCAAAAAGTTTGGTACTGTAGATGGAGATTAAGCATGAAATCCCTCAGCTGAGAATTTTGGAAGAGGTCATTTTTTCCAGCTTGCCATCAAATAATGCCTACCTGGAATTTGACAAACCAGCTAGACCAGTGGTTCTCAACCTTTTTAATGCTGCGACCCCCAACCAGTCTAAGTCAAGGACTACCCAACCGGTCATAAGTCGAGGACTACCCAACTGGTCATAAGTCAAGGACTTTCCCTGCCCAGGAGTGCCACGCATGCATGGTGCTGCCCCCTGCGCCGGCCGAGGCGTAGCTAGCAAGTGGCAGAAATGGCGCAGGCCGACCACCGGCTGGGCCACCAGCTGGCCCAGCCCAAGGGAGGTAAGGCACCCACTGGGCCCCATGCGTGCCAGCATCTCTCCCTGCGTCCGCCGACCTCCCACCCCTGGCCCTCTTTTACTTACATTTTTAGTAGTTGCTCAGTAGGGAGGGGTGGAAACTTCCAGACAGCTCGCCTTTGCTGCAGACAACTTGCAGCACCGTTTGCAGAATGGGTCTTTTGGTGGGCTCAGCAGGGCAGAGACAGCCTGGACAATTCCTATTGGCTTTTGAAAGCGAATAGAATTAGACTCTATTCAAGAGAGTCTATTCTATTGGCTTTCAAAAGCCAATAGAATAAAAGGGAATAGCACAGCTAAGGCAAAGGGGGAAAAAATGGCAGACTGCGTTATTTGGCGACCCCCATGAAATGGTCGTTCGACCCCAAATGGCGTCGTGACCCACAGGTTGAGAACTGCTGAGCTAGACCAAAGTTGGCAATATGAAACTCACAGCAGCATTCATGCCCCATTCAATTCTTTAGTACTAACACTATTCACAAATGAATATACTCATCGTTTTGTTCATTGTCTACCTTAAAAAAAAGAAAAGAAAGGCAATTTAAAATAGATACACTTTGGAAAATAAAGTAGTGCAGGTTCATCAAATCTCAGCTCTTATATTTTAAGAGAGAAGTTGACGAAATGGTGTGGTTACTATTGATGTGAAATAAAAGGGATCACCTCTAAAGCAACACGCCCAAAACCTAATATGGGTTGAAGGTAATGAGAGTTAAAATAGGAAGACAGGTAAAGAAAGGAAGGGAAAAAGCATGCACAGGAAAGAAGCAAAGCCTAATTACAGTATTCAATTAAGAGGCAGGGGAGGATCCCTTACCCAATTTAACTGGCAAGAAGTTGACACATGGATTGTCACTTCTTATGCAAATTCAAGAAAACAATTTCCCTATTCTCTTTGAGAACTCCAGGAGAGCCAATTTCATTTCAGGAGCAGTGGGGGACAATAATCATCCTGTAGTGGCTCCTATTCTGAAAGACGAAGATAAAGGCTGCACAGTGGACTAACTATACTGATTTTACTCCCCCCCCCTCAGTTGACAGCTTTGAGAATGACAAAAATCAGGTGACATAAAAGGACCGTAAACTCTATAATCCCTCAGGATCACCTCTTAGTTCAGTGTTCATTCCCCCCTTCTTCTTTTTTGTTGTTGTAGGCAATAGAAAAACCTGCAAGCACCAAATTCACAACCCATTAATGGTAGTTATAAAGGCATAAGGGAAAAATTAAAATTAATAGCAGCAGTGAAAGCAGGCTTGATTTACAGGCAAGGCTGCTAGAGAACTTGTGAGCTACACAATAACAGTGCTTCAAAGCCACGGAATGAAAACCAGAACTAAAATCATATTTTTGAGTAGAAAAATTCAAATCACAGAACTCCTAGGGATGGGGGAGGGGCAGAAGTCTCCTTTTAGTGATAGATTTCATCACTGAAAACATCTAACTGGCATTCTGACTCAACACCCATTAACAATAACTCAGAATCTGCTACAGCCCTATTCTTTGAAGGTCAAGGCCACCATCTGTGAACATGAATCCTACTCTAGGCAAAGAGAGAGATGCCAGTAACAGAGTTTTGTAAAAAAATAAAAAATAAAAAAAATGAGCTGATGACACATTTCCAGGTTTGCCTTTTGGGTGGCTAGAATGACTCCAATTATAGGTCACTAACCAGTGGAGTGAACCTAAGTGTCAGTGTGATTTTCTTGGGAAAACTATTTCTACTGAATGTAGTCATTTTTCAAGTTTTGCTGAAGAAAATCTTGCCTCTAAAAGTAGTGCTGGTGGTGATGGCGGGCATTTAACTTCCCTTCTAAAATATGCTGCTGATAAATTCTGACAGCCTTACATTTGGGCCTGAGGAAATTTGGCAATCCCTGAAGGATAGCAGAAAGTGGTGCAAGTACGCACTGCACATTCTTCATTCATTTTGTCTAACCTGTGTTCCCTTAAGTCAGGGGTCCTCAATCTTGGCAACTTTAAGACTTGTGGACTTTAACTCCCAGAATTCCTCAGCCAACTCTGGGAATTGAAGTCCACAAGTCTTAAAGTTGCCAAGGTTGAGGACCCCTGACTTAAATGGTCTTTTGCCTTTTGGTGTGGCAGTGTCAAAAAATAATTATGGTTTATATATGGAATGGGAGCAGAGAACTATAGCAACATAACATCTCGGGCCAGTCAGGTTTGAAGCTTCAGTTTTGAAGGCCGGGATTCTTATTATTAGATTATGCCTTATCTGACTGAAAGGAGTAGAAAGTCAGTGAGAAAACTTAATCAACATACTAACTTTCATTCTGTACTGTGTTGTGATCTCTTCCAACAAGCCATAATATGCTTTTGGCTTATCTTGAGGTACGAAACCACCCCTTATGACATATCTGCAAATGACGATACTATGGCTTGACCAACAAGCCATGTTTAAAAATCCACTTTTAGCATAATGTGTGAATCCAGCTTATGTGCCCCATCCATCTAGCCCAGCATTCTGCTTCCAGGAATAAACTCCCAAAGTAGATCTAACCAACACAGTGTTTGTCTTGAGTTTCTGCAAATTAGAAATTCACTGCTCTGGAAAATGTGGACTTACTAGGACTAGGTTATAGGAAAATGAAATTTTAGGAAAATGAAAAGAGAATTAGGTTGGGAAAACATATTTTTATGAAATCAGTTTGGAGTACACTTCTGTTCTTTTCTAAATTCTAGCCAGCAAAATATAAAAATAGGCTTTATAATTTTTATTGGGAGAAAAATGACTGCTTCATTTTAAGTGGACTGGAAGAACACCAGATATAATGGCTTTTTTATTATGAAAACTTGACAGACATGAATGGCAAAATAATTTCCCCCTGGGCCTTGAAAGCTAAATGCAGCTCTAGAGAAGAAGAAAGAGCTTCTTTCCATTACAGCTTCCAAGAGTGACAATGGCGACCGCAAATTCCCTTTTCTAATAAATTCTGAGGGCCCTGCTTTAATAACATCACATATCTGGCAGATTTGATTTTTTTAAAGATCTTTTTCTTCCCTTCCCAATACCTCAGTTTTTCCTGAATGAGATAGCCAAGAGAAACTGGGGCAGGCATGAATCTGCAGGTTATGATCCCCAAAGCTGTGATCCTGTCATGTTTGAGACCTGGATTTTAAGGAGCTTGTTTTTGTTCTTTTAAAAGCCTCCTGTCATTGATCTTAATTTTTTTTCAAAAGTATTCAGAGGCTCTGAAGCGGCACCATCACTTTCCTAGTGAAGAAAATGGACAATTCAAGAGGTTACTATAGGGGGTGACCAGGCTGAGCCTGAGGAAGAGGTCAAACATGTCATCAGTCATGAGTCCCTGCACGCTTGCAAGAGATCTAAGTCCAGCCCAGCTTGAATGCCTTCTTAATTCCTGCTGATTTCCCTTAACTCTTGTAGAGAGCTTAAGCTTGTAAATAAATCTTTATAACCATTTAAACTGCCTGAATCTCCTGAATTCTCCAGCACTTGACAGTCAGCACTTAGCTGTGGCTGTGTGGCTATAATATAGTATACACAGTATAGTATATCCATCTGGACCGGCTGCGGGTAGGTGGGTGGAAATGGTCAGTGTTATGTCCCGAGCCTTGCAAACGGGCTCGGGGTGTTTGCAGGCAGTCCCGGGCAGGTACAAGCTGCCCAGGACCAGACAGGCTGTCGCCAGCGCCTGTGCACATGCGCGGGTGCTGGCGCGGGAAAAGTAACACATTGACCCGGGAATTGCCTATATAAGAGGCTGGGAGCTTTTGGGCATTGCTGAAGCGTTCACCTGTAAGCTGAACACAGAATAAAAGAAAACCTGAGAACTACAACTGCTTCTCGTGTCTGCTTTTCGCCAAGGACTCAACACTGGCGACGAAGGTGGGATGCCTTACATCGCCTGGAAAGGAAGAGGTGTAAGCTTACCCAAGTGAGTCCTGAGCGGCGGAACGGCGTTGACTCGGCAGCTACCCGCCAATCCATTGCGCATTCAGGGGTAGGCTGGCTGATAGACCCGTCTCCTGAAAATGGCAAAAGTTGGAAGGCTTTCGGAATTCGACATCTCACATCCAGAGCAGTGGGAGTCCTACGTAGCCAGGGTGGAAAATTACCTCAAGGTAAACCAAGTGAGGGAAGATAGCTTGAAGGCTGCCACCCTGCTTTGTGTCTGCTGTCAAGACGCTTTCGAAATCGCAGAGAACCTTGCAGCACCTGTCCCATTAGAGTCTGTCAGCTACGCAGATCTAAAGAAGCTATTGAAGGAGCACTTCCAGCCCAAGATGTCCGTCATCGCATGGCACCACACCTTCGAGCAGAGGGATCAACGATCTGGAGAGTCGGCCAAAGAATACATCGCCGCATTGAGGAAGGCCGCCAAGCACTGTGAGTTCAAGGACCTCGAAGAACGACTAAGGGACCGATTCGTGTGCGGTTTAAGGCATCGAGATCTACAACAGAGGCTTTTCGCCAAAGAAGACTTGTCCTTCCAAGATGCCTTAAGAGAGGTCACCGCAGAAGAAGCAGCAGGCGGCACCGTCAAAAACATGCGGCCGATCAGGAACAGTCCAGATGTTGCATCCGTGCACCAAGAGGACGTCCAAGGGAACTCCGAGGAGGATCCGGACGAGGAAGTCGACCGTCTCCACCCCACGAAGGAAGGGAATCAGAAAGGAAGCTCTGCAGCTCCCCTAAAGTGCATCGGCTGTGGAGGTCGCCACAGGAGAACCGACTGCAAGTTCCGCTCCGCTATCTGCCGGGCGTGCGGGAAACAAGGACATATTGCAGCGGTGTGTCTGGGCCGACGAAAGGTACAACCTCAGGAAGAACTGCGCCTGAAAGGTACCAGGGTCCCCAGCCAGAATAGGGTAGGTTTTTGCGCTTCGTGAAGAAGCATCTTCAGGACAGGCACACACAAGCCCATCAAGAAAAAGCTGTCACTCAAGGTGAAGCTACAAGGGGTTCCATTAACTATGAAACTAGACACGGGGTCTGCCCTTTCAATCATATCCTTACATTTATTTATTTATTTTATTTATTTATGAGACTTATATACTGCTTTAAGTGCAAGCACTCTCTAAGCGGTGTACACCAGTAAGCAATGTATATATATATATTTACATTGCCCCCAACAATCTGGGTCCTCATTTTACCTACCCCGAAAGGATGGAAGGCTGAGTCAACCTTGAGCCGGTGAGATTTGAACCGCTGACCTGCTGAACACAGTCAGCTAAAGTGGCCTGCAGTACTGCACTCTAACTGCTGCGCCACCTCGGAAGATTTGTTCCAGCAGTGGAACTCAGGCTAAATTAAGGCCTTCTGACATTGTGTTAACAGACTTTCAAAATTCGAGAGTGTGTGTTAAGGGGGAGGCCACCCTTAGTGTACAGTATAAGAATTTTGAAGGTCCACTAGACCTATTAGTAGTAGGGGGTGAACGAACAAGTCTCATAGGACTCGATTGGTTTGAGGTCTTGGGGATACACATCACGGGGCTCAACAGCTTACAAACACTCGACCTACAGGAAGTCTGCAAAGAATTTGCAGATGTCTTCAGCCCCCAGCTGGGCACATTCAAGGGACCCCCTGTGTCCTTAAAACTAGACCCCACTGTCACTCCCATTAGAATTAAAGCAAGAAGGGTTCCTTTTGCTTTAAAGAGTAAAATTGACACTGAGTTAGACAAACTGATCCAACAGGGAATCCTAGAACCTGTTGATTCCAGCCCTTGGGAGACCCCCATTGTCACGCCTCTAAAGGCAAATGGGGACATTCGCATTTGTGCTGACTACAAATGCACTCTGAATAAGGCATTGCAGCAACATGCCTATCCTGTTCCTGTGGTCAGTCATATTCTGGCCTCACTCAAGGGGGGGCGCGTTTTTGCAAAGCTTGACCTAGCTCAAGCGTATCAACAGCTGCCTGTTGATGATGATGCTGCTATAGCTCAGACTATTGTGACCCACAGGGGAGCCTTTAAGGTAAAAAGGCTACAGTTGGAGTGAATGTCGCTCCTGGGATTTTCCAAAGCGTAATGGAAAACACACTACGGGGCATACCGGGGGTTTGCCCCTACTTTGATGATGTCTTAATTGCAGGAGACTCCACACACATTCTAGCTGAAAGGCTAAGGGCTGTTTTGTTACGGTTCAGGAAAACAGGCCTCAAGCTCAAAAAAGACAAATGCAAAATTGGGGTGCCTTCTACTGAATTTCTGGGGTTCAAAATTGATGCTGCTGGGATTCACCCTGCTGAATCCAAACTAACTGCCATTTTAGAAGCACCTAGGCCAAAGTCTAAGGCCGAACTTCAGGCTTTCTGGGCCTCCTGAATTTCTACAATTCCTTTCTTCCACATAAAGCTAGTGTAGCTGAGCCTCTTCACAGGCTATTAGACAAACAAGCAGTGTGGCAATGGTCACAAACACATGAGGCTAGTTTCAATGAGGTCAAGGCCTTACTAACTTCTAACAGTGTACTTGCACACTTCAATGAGTCCCTTCCTGTGTGCATCGCTTGTGATGCTTCCCCTTACGGGGTAGGAGCCGTCCTGAGCCACCTCAGGTCTGATGGAACTCAGGTTCCTGTTGCATATTACTCCAGAACACTGTCTTCTGATGAGCGCAACTACGCTCAGATAGACAGGGAGGCTCTGGCTGTTGTTGCTGGAATTAAAAAATTCCATGATTTCTTGTATGGCAGGCATTTCACGGTCTTCACTGACCATAAGCCTCTGCTGGGACTGTTTACAACACGTAAACAAACTCCCCAAATCATTTCCCCTAGAATGCTTAGGTGGTCTATTTTTCTGTCTCCATATGATTTTTCCTTACTCCACAAGCCTGGGAAAGAAATGGGCCATGCTGATGGCCTCAGTAGATTGCCCCTGCCAGTAGTAGCAGCTGACCCTGCGCCAGCTGTCAACATTCTATCCATTCAAGCCTTGCCCGAGTCCCCTCTGAATGCCAGGGATGTCGCCGCTGAAACAGGCACAGATCACACACTTTCACGTGCCCTTTCTTGGGTTTTGTCTGGATGGCCTGAGCACTGCCCTAGTCCTGAGTTTCAGAGTTTCTGGTCCAAAAGGAACGAGTTGTCCACTTCTCAGGGTTGTCTGCTTTGGGGAAACAGAGTTGTCATTCCCACCTCAATCAGGACTAGGATCTTAGAGTTCCTCCACGAGGGTCATCCTGGCATTGTTCGCATGAAGGCCCTTGCGCGCAGCCACTTGTGGTGGCCTGGTTTAGATAAGGACATTGAGGCTAAGGTGCATGCATGCCACCTGTGCCAGCGCTCTCGCCCAGAGATGCCCCAAGCTCCTGTGCATAGATGGGAGGATACACAGTCCCCATGGTCTAGGGTGCACATTGACTACGCTGGGCCCTTTCAGGGCCAGTTCTTCTTGGTCCTCGTTGACAGTCATTCAAAATGGCTTGAGGTTGTACCTGTCTCATCCACCACCACTGCAAAGACTATTCAGGTACTGAGGGGGATTTTTGCTGCACACGGGCTCCCAGATGTCATCGTGTCTGACAACGGCCCTCAATTTACTTCCTCCGAATTCCAAGCTTTCTTACAGGCTAACATGATTCGTCATGCCACGTCTGCACCCTTCCACCCGTCCACCAACGGTATGGCTGAACGCATGGTCCGCATCACAAAGGACGCCTTGAAAAGACTCACCTATGGGGACTGGCATCACAGGTTGGCTGACTTTCTCCTTTCTTACCGCACCACACCGTCCACTTCTACAGGGAGAAGCCCAGCTGAACTTCGCTGGGGGCGCAAACTTACTACGAAGCTTGACCGGTTGCATCCGGACAGACTGCCTTCATCTACCTCACATCCTAGGGCACCTAGACAACTACTTGTGGGTGCCCCGGTTTGGACTCGCAATTACGGGCCTGGTCATACATGGGTCCCCGCTTCTATTTCCAGGGTCACAGGTCCTCTATCCTACGAGGTAGCCCTGGACAACGGTCGTGTCCTGCGTCGGCACATCGACCAACTCCGCCCTAGGCGGGATCTTTCAGATGAGACTCCTGGGTCTTTTCCAGGGGGGAGGGGGACCCTTTAGAGCAAAGGGAGGGGCACGAGCTGCTGCCCACCTCCAATGATGGAGCCACAAACGGCCCATTCCAAGATTCCGCGAGTGCCCCAAACAGGAATTCTAAGAGCCTATCCAACTACCAGGCATTCACGCCTACTCCAGCCAGGGAGTCACCCCGGGGGTACAATCACTATTCACCTGCACAGCACAGTACTCCAGTCAGGGAGGATACCCGGGAGCATCCCAATAAATCATACCCCGCAAGAGAGCTGGCACATAATCCCCAGAGTTGGCCTGACCTTACCCCAAGTCCTACAGGGGGTCAAACATACAGGGAGGTGGTCGAGGAACCAAGTCCCGACCGCAACACCTCTAGCCCAAATCAGGGAGTAACTGAGTTTTGGGAAGGTACAGAAACCCACACGAGCCCGGACACAGAACGGGGTTTAGGGAATGGACAGCCTCCTGACAGGTCTTGGACGGACCTAGGAGGTTCTACAGAGACGCCCAGCAGTGGCTATCACTTCAAGGGGCCCGAGGGCCTACAGCTAGGCAGGTCAACCAGGTCACAAAGTGACAGAAGCCCTGGCCTGACGAGCCCGGTGGGCGAGCAAGCAGGCCAGGCATTGGGGCACAGTCCTCGAAGGCACCAAGGCATGATAAGGAGAACAGGCTCACGTCTCCCCTCAGTCAGGGAACACCTGTCAGAAACCCAGAGCTGAGAAGGTCACAGAGAGCAAGGAAATCTCCTAAATACTTAGAGGATTACATAACATTGCTGGCCAAACAAAAGCCAGTTAACAGTAAAAGCACTGGGGAGTAGAACATCGCATCAAGAAATAATTGTATGTTGGTAGTAGTCTTAGCCCGGGGGAAAGGGGTGTTATGTCCCGAGCCTTGCAAACGGGCTCGGGGTGTTTGCAGGCAGTCCCGGGCAGGTGCAAGCTGCCCGGGACCAGACAGGCTGTCGCCAGCGCCTGTGCGTATGCGCAGGTGATGGCGCGGGAAAAGTAACACATTGACCCGGGAATTGCCTATATAAGAGGCTGGGAGCTTTTGGGCGTTGCTGAAGCCTTCACCTGTAAGCTGAACACAGAATAAAAGAAAACCTGAGAACTACAACTGCTTCTCATGTCTGCTTTTCGCCAAGGACTCAACAGTCAGCACTGTATTTTGCTGGTTCTCTTCTTCAGTGGTAGGTTCCTGTTGGTGTTGATGGGTTGGTTGGTTCAACTGGTTCCACCCTCAGCGTCTAAATTGTGGGGTGCTACAGATTTAATATTCACTCTGCTCCTACTGCTGGGTGAGGTCATCTGTGGCCATGGTGTGAGGTATAATCAATATGCTGATGATACCCAGATATATCTCTCTGCCCTCGATGAAGTAAGCAATTCTGCCAAACAGCTTGTCTTGGTACCTGGGGGCTCTAGAGGTTTGGAGTAGGAACAACAGGTTACAGCTCAACCCTGGCAAGGCTAAGTGGCTTTTGGATTTGGGGCCATCTTTGGTTCTGAATGGGGTCACACTTCACCAGAAAGACCTGGTGCACAATGTGGGGGTTCTTCTGGACTCACAATTCCTGCTCATAGAGTAGGACGCAGTTGTGGCTAGGAGAGTCTTTGCACAGCTTTAAGTTGTGCATCAGTTGCATCCATTCCTGGATCAGGAGGCTCTATGCTCAGTCACTCATGCCCTGGTCTCCTCTAAGTATAGATTATTTTAATGTGCTCTACACGGGGCTTTTCTCTGAAGAGCATTTGAAAGCTTCAGTTGATGCAAAATGGAGTGGTACAGGCAGTCATGATCCATACAAACCTTTCCTAAATTAAGGATGTTCAGATGATCTTGGGATTGTAATGCCCAGAATTTCCTGCCCTAGAGAAGCCAAGAAGATCAGCTACTAGTATAAAAGGATGAAGCCATCTTCTTGGGCATACCCAATATCTATGTGAACTGTAAAAACTCTGGGCAGTCATTAGATGGCTGCAAAGAGATACAGAAAATCCTATCTCTTTGCTACTATTTAGTGTTCAACTGAATTTTTCCAGTCAACAGTTGGGGACTTTGTTAAACAAATATGCAATCGGTTAGTTGTAAACCAAGCTGCCCCTTTTCTGCAATTATACAGTACTTTGGAACTGCATGCTAGGACACATTTTATGCCATATACCATTACATTAAAAAAATGCATGAATATGTTCTGAAAAGCTATGATCAAGTGAATGAGAGTCTTCAATAAGATATAGACCTATACCTATTGATTACTGTAGCCTCTTTTTGTTACCTTAGGCAGCTGATATATGTTGCCCTATCTGCCATTTGTATAATAATGAAGACACATCTCTTAAGCACTTTGCCTTTAAGGATATCTCATTACATAGTTATTTCTAGGCTGGCAATTAACATTGGGCAATATCATTTCCAATATATGCTGACTGTATGTTCTCAGCCATAAGTGCCTCAAATGAGAAAGATGAAAAAGATAGCACATCAGAATGAGATTTTTTCCCCCGTTGTGTGGATTACAAGTAGGAGGTTGTTACACTGGGATAATATAATGACCGTATTACGGTAGTTGTGGTTGCAATCTTGCGCAATTAAAACTCAATGGCTGAGTTTATACCACCTGCCAAACTAAAATATGGTCATTTAATTTGTAGCTCAGAGTATTGTGCAAGGAGATCCAGAATGCTTTGCTTATTTATAGCTCAGCACATTGTAATAACTCCAGGCGGCTTCATTAAGTCCATTCACCATCAGTTAGGGATCTGAGTTTATTTTTCAAAAAGCAAAGTGATAATGTGCTTTCTATTTAGGTTGAGGCAAAGCATGGACAGCAGCAGGATCTATGCTTCAATATATGCTAAACTGAGGTTGTTGTTGTTTTTAAAAAGGAGTAGGGGTAAAAAAAAAATCCTCAACTGATTGGAGATGACATTTAATAAGTAATTCTACCCATTCCTCTTATTTTCTTTGCAAATCTGCATCCCTCTTATATTTAACTAGGACTGCTTACCATTCTGTTGTATTTTCTGATGTGGGGTTGTCCATTGCTTAGGTCAGAAAGGTCAAGATGGCAATCACGACGATTTCATTTACAGATATAAAAAGGGGAGGACCTTCGATCACATTGTTGTGGCCAAAAATCTTGATTTTTTTTTAAAACCATAACCTGAGGACATCTCTGCTCCATTTCAGTCTGAGCTCTGAGTGACTTTTATTTGAATAACCTCAACAGCTATGAGAATTTTAATCTGAAATTTACAGTACAGCAATGCCTATGTTTGAGTCAACTAACACGCAGTTAATCATGACGTTATTGCTCTGCTGTTTGACTAGGATTAGTTTTCCCCTATAAACCAAAACAGCACTGCCTCTGATTCTAGAGCCGTGTGAGTCTGTGTATTTGTGTATGTAAGTTGGTATTGTTGGTATAAACAACCACATTTCTCAGTGCGATCAACAGATTGGAAACCCTACTTACACAAATTGCCTTTGCATAGTGTTTATTTACCTGGTGTAGAACCATTAGTCCTCGACATAGGACCACAATTGAGTCCAAAATTTCTGTTCCTAAGTGAGATAGTTGTTAAGTGAAGTTTGCCCCACTTTATGATTTTTCTTGCCACATTTGTTAAGTGAGTCACTTCAATTGTTAGGTTAATAACACAGTTGCTAAGTGAATCTGGATTCCTCATTGACTTTGGTATAACATGGCAAATGTTGATCACACGACTCTGGGACACTGCAACGGTAATAAATATGAATCAGTTGCCAAGTGTCTGAATCTTGATCATGTAACCATGAGGATGCTGCAATATTGTAAGTGTGAAAAATGATCATGTCACTTTTTTCAGTACTATTGTATCTTCAAACGGTCATTAAATGAACTGTTGTAAGTCGAGGACTACTTGTATACAAACTATGCTGTACTACCCTGATAGAAGCAGCTGAATCCAGTCCATAGTGGTTTGTTCAATCAATCATAGTTAAAAAATTAATGTGGCCTTAAGCTTAATGTGTTATCTGATCCCATTTATAACCTGAGGATTAATGTTCATGGTCAAGTAATTTCATGACTCATTGCTCCCTTGAATCTTTCCTTTGGAAGTAACCTGCTCATTAAAAGTCAGAGACCAAGAACATATCAAAAGCTTTTTAACAGTTAATCAAAGGGTCCTACAACTTTTCTAACATTGTTCTTTCTTGGTGCTGGCAACATGCTTGTTTTGTGTTGTGATTTCACCTCTGGGTCATGAAAATGAACTGCAGTATCAGGAAGAGTGTCATTTGTGTGTGTTTTTTGAGATCATGAAAAAACCATGTGAGCTACACATTATTCTAAAACTGCAATGAGTAGAATAATCGGAAATGGAAATGAAGACTGATAGTAATTGCAAAATAAGTGGCATATTACTGCATAAAGAAGAGTTGGGAGAACTCCATAATGGAAAAAAAATGATTATGTTCTAAACGAATGCATAACTTGCAGCCTCCCCGATCTTGGATGTCACAATATTTAAATACTATGAAGGGGGGGGGAGAGATTAATTATATGCAGAATAATTATATTAATTGCATTTAACTAGTTTAATTTTGACTAAAGTTTCATTTAGTTAAGTTCAGCTTTTGACCTGATACCATCCATTTTTAAAGCATGATACCTGTTGGAGCATGGTTAAAAGTTTATTGGATTGTGGACCCCTCGATGCTCTTTGAGCTTCATTATTTGCTTGCAGACATTTTATTATCCAGTTAGGTAATTTCATCAGTTTATTGGATTCCTTGTAAAATTCCATGAATGTGATGTGAAGATCACACCATAAAAGCCCCATCTGGAAGTAACCCAAATGTACTAGTGCTGGTTATGTAAATCCAGCAGAATCAAATTCAAATATTATTTCCTAGAATATCCTGTTGTAAGAAAAATCTTCATCAGGTCCAGTCCAAGCTGGGGATAAACAAAATGGAGACGCTTTAGAAAGAAGGTTGTGGTTTATTAAAGAGCAGAGCCAGATAGCAATGTGACTCTGGGAAAGCTGACCACATGTTGCTGGGAGTGGTGGGTTTTTATACCTTCTGAGGCTCTTATTTCCTGTTCCTGTTTGAGGCTTTGTATTTACTGTGTTGAAGGAAAAGTCTTCATCATTGTTCAAGTCCAAGCCAGGAATAAACAACATGGCGACTGGTTTAGAAAGAAAGTTGCAGTTTATTGAAGAGGAGAGCCAGACAGAAAGATGGCTCTGGAAGAAAAGAGAGAGAGAGCATATGTAGGAAGTGGGTTTTTATACCCTCTGGACGTCTTGTTTGGAATTGTTTCCTGTTCCTGTTTGAGGCTTTGTATTTCCTGTGTCATGTATTTTTTTTTATTGAAAATTTTTAAAATTTTACAAAATAAGAAAAAACAACCCTCCCCAACCCTCCCCAACCCACCCCAACCCTCCAGTCCCTCCCTCAACTTTCCCAGAGCTGAATATAGGCTTAATTAAATTTTCTTGAATTCTTAAAAAATATATATAAACCATAGATAAGTCTAAATACATTACTTAAACTACTAATAGAATAATTAACAATAATATATATATATATATATATATATAAAAGAGATAAATATTAAAGAAAAAAAAGAAAATACCTAAAAAAAAGAATAAAGAGAAAGAAAGAAGAAAAGAAATATAAGAAAATAAAATAATAATAAAACATATAAAGAAAAAGAAAAAATAATACAATCTATAAAATATTAAAATTTGTATATAAATTATTGATAAACTAAGTAATATTTTTATATCCAACTTATGTTGTATAAAATCTATCCATTTTTCCCATACCACAAAAAACTTCTCTTGCGATTGATCCTTTAAAAAAGCCGAAATCTTTGCCATTTCCGCCAGATAGGATACTTTAAAAAACCACTCTTGCAAAGTAGGCAAAGATTCCTTCTTCCAGTATTGCCCTACTAACAACCTTGCGGCTGTAATTAAATTTAACATCAATATAACCTCCTTAGTATCACAATCGGTAACAATACCTAGCAAAAAAAATTGTGGGGTAAATTTTACCCTCTTTCTAAAAATTCTTTGAATATTCCACCATATCTTAATCCAAAAGGCTTTTATATTTTTACACGACCACCAAATATGGTAATAAGTAGCATCCAAACAACCACATCTCCAACATTTGGGCTGTAAGTGGGATACATACGAGACATTTTTTGTGGATCAAGGTGCCATCTATAAAACATTTTATAAAAATTCTCCCTTAAGTTCTGGGCTTGTGTAAATTTAACATTTCTCACCCAGATGATTTCCCAGGTATCTAGTAGAACTGGTTCACCAAAATTTTGTGCCCATTTAATCATACATTCTTTAATTAATTCTGGTTCTGAGTCCAATTCTACTAGCAACCCATAAATTCTCTTAATATGAGTTCGTCTTTGATCTTTTACTTGTTTAACAAAATTTTCATCTTCTCTAAGCAAGCCCACATTACGATCTATCTTCCATCTGTCCGCTATTTGTCTGTACTGAAACCATGAATATATAATATTTTCTTGTGCTAAATCTTCCAAAGATTTTAACTGCCAAATTTTACCATCCCATCTAAGCAATTGTGAATAAGAAACACTATCCATCTTAACTCCACTCCTTATCCCCTCTATCGCATGCCAAGGTATAGCCCATAATGGTATTTTAGAATCACTTCTGTAGTATTTCCTCCAAACCCGAAGTAAAGAAATCCTTACAATATGAGATTTAAAAACCCGGTCAACTTTTTTATTAAAAATTAAATAGGCATGCCATCCAAAAAGTAAATCCCAACCCTCCAAGAGGAGTATTTCTACATTTGTTAAATTAACCCAATCACTAATTAATGTTAAGGCCACAGCATCATAATACAATTTCAAATTCGGTACCTTGAGTCCACCTCTCTCACGAATATCTTGTATAATTTTAAGCTTTACTCTTGGTTTTTTCCCCGCCCAGATAAATTTATTGATACCTTTCTGCCATTCATTTAAATTGACCTCATTCTTTAAGATAGGTATCATTTGAAATAAGAAAAGGAATTTAGGCAGGACATTCATTTTAATCGCCGCAATTCTTCCCAAAAGAGATAATTGCAACTTCTCCCAATTTTTCAAGTCTCTTTGTATCCTGACCCACAACCTTTCATAATTATTTTTATACAATTTTACATTAGAGACAGATAAAATAACCCCCAAATATTTTACCTTATCAACAACCTCAAAATCTGTCAGATTAACCAAAGTCTGCTTATCCATATTAGTCATATTTTTGGGTAGTATTTTAGTCTTATTGTTATTAATTTTAAAACCCGAAACCCGTCCATATTGATATATCAATTGTAATAACTCTATTACGGAGTGAGTAGGTTGGGACAGGGTAACCACCAAGTCATCTGCAAAAGCTCTTAGTTTGTATTCTTTTTTGTTAACTTCTATTCCTTTTATTTGCTGTGATTCTCGAATTTTAATCAACAATATTTCCAAAATTAAAACAAACAGCAAAGGTGACAATGGACATCCCTGTCTAGTCCCCTTTTCTATTGTAAAAACCTCTGACAAGCCCCCATTAACTATAAGTTGTGCCATTTGTTTTTGATAAATAGCACCAAGAGCTTGTGAAATTTTTTCTCCAAAGTTCATTTTATCGATTAGTCTTAACATAAATTGCCAATTCAATTGGTCAAAAGCTTTCTCAGCATCTAGAAATATCAATCCTGCAGAGACTTGATTATTTTTATCTAGATACTCTAATAAGTTAATAATTTGTCTGACATTATTCTTCATATACCTTCCAGTTATAAAACCCGTTTGATCCTTATGTATAATCTGACACAAAACCCTCATAAGCCTATTAGCTAATATTTTTGCAAAAATCTTATAATCTACATGTTATGTATTTTGACCAGAGTCTGAGTGTGCCCCTTTGGCATCTGTGTTTAATCCTGTCATAGAGTTTGGGTGGTGTATGCAGATTTTAGGTGTCTTTGTCTTCCTAAACTTCTAGCTGGGGGCTTCCAACCTTCCTGGATTATTTATATCTGCATTTCTACAGAGCTGGCTTCTGCTTGGGGGAGGGAGACTTGGGGATATTAAGAAAAAAGTGGGCATGCTTTTTTGCCTCTTTTAATATTTCCTTCTCTGGGGGGCTGACTTCCCACAAATCCTTCCTTTGTGCCATAAGTGTGTGAATGACACACTTACTGGCACAAGATTAAAATTGATTTGATCAGGGAGACCGGAGGAGGAGGAGGAGGAGGAGGAGGCGGCATTAATGGAGGGAGCAGAAACAGATCCTTGCAGTGGCTCCCAAAAGGGGAGCTTCCAACCCATAAAGTTCTAAAAGTCAGGGCAAAAAATTTGTTAGTTGGAAAAGAAATTTATAGTTTCCAATATTCTGTGCCAATTATTTTCAAATGTTGGATGTCACTTTGAGCTTCCAGTCAGGTTTGCACATTCCTTCCAAAATTCTTCACAGCCATGGTTTGCCTCAGTACATAATCACCGGCTGCCCATTTTCAAGGGTTGTTTCCTGCCTTAGCTCTTAGTTCAGTGCATCCAGATTTGTAATGTACAATTGAGATTAGCCAGTATACAAGCCAGGCTATTAAATTTTCTTAAATTGCAAATAGTCAGCCCTAGGACTCCTAATCTGAGTCCACCAGTGCAAGATATTCAGGGCTTAATTTAGAGATTTCTTTTCTGCTACCTCCTCAATGAGGACATATGAATTGCAAATCACCTGAGGGGGCCTGGTTCCCTCCTCCTTGGAATTTTGCTGGAAGTTGTTCCTACAAAGTTTTAATGACACAGGGCAAGAATCTGGCTGGAACTTTACTGAAGGTAGGTGAAAAAGATAGTGTGATTATGAATGGTGTGTGTGTGTGTGTGTGTGTGTGTGTGTGTGTGCAGCTACTAATACAAACAGGCAATACAAACATTCTGGATAAATTTTCCTCCCACCAGATAGAAATCCAAGGTGTTCAGGACTTGCTGTGCCAACTATTTGCAAATGCCATCACTCCATAAATACATTCAGCTACTTAATTACCACACAAATGGGGCAAGAAAGAAAATCTTACAATGAATTTCCACCCTGCCCCCATAGTCTTCCTAATTTTCTTCTGAGGCTTCACGTGGGGACCAATGGCTCCAGGACTCTTTCCTTCCTCTGCAGCTTTCACAGGCATCTGGGGGAATGGTAGGACTTGGGAAGATCGGTTCCACTTTGGTTGCATGGTGGCTTTTTAGTGGATGGCTGGATTCAAAACCCAATTCAATGGCTCGAATGGATGGAGGCAGCATCTGTGTCAGTGTGCTCTGCTTCTAAGGGTTGGGGGTCATCTGTGTGGGGTTGAAAGACATGAGAGCAAAATCTCCTCCCCTCTTTTCTAGTTGGGGGTCTCCAACCTTCCTGGATTATTTACATCTGCATTTCTACAGAGCTTAAGGGAGGGAAACTTGGGGATATTAAGAAAAAACTGGGCATGCTTTGCTGCCTCTTTTAATATTTCCTTCTCTGGGGGGCTGACTTCCCACACCTGTGTCATGTACTTTGATCTGAGTCTGAGTGTGCCCTTTTGGTATTGGTGGGTTAATCCTATTATGTTTCCTGTCTTTAGAGTTTGGGAGGGGCATGTAGATTTTAGGGGTCTTCCTAATTGCATCAGCTTTTAGCTTCCTGGCTCCAACCTTCCTGAATGGATTATTAAATTTGCATTTCTAAAAGGTGGCCTCTGCCTAGGGGCTGGGGCTGATCTCTGTGGGCTGGTTTCTGTGTTTTTAAAGATCTTCTCCATTATTCCTTTGGGGAAATATATTCTGCCTTTTTAATATCCCCCAAAATATTTCTTTCTCTGGATTCTTCCCACAATCCATTTGCTGCTTTCTCTTATCATTCTCTTATCTAGCCTTTGCTACTAGTTCTGGTCCTACTAGTTCTGGAATCAAAGAAAGTTGCATTCTGACTGCTTCTATATATTGCAATAAGTCATAGTTTACAAATCACAGTGTTTCGCTTTAAACAAGGTATTAAACCAGAACAAATAAACTTCATTATGAGTTAGGACAAAGTGTGAAGCCAGTAGTTTTGCATTTATGCAAGCCATGAAGCTACAGTAAAAAGCTAACAATCACACACACAATCATTATTATTTCTTTGTGTAATAAGGTTCATTTCAAACTAGGAATGGAACTTTTATTTAAAACTGGAATGATTACTATTTTTGGTTTTTAGAAACTGGAATTTGGAACAAGGCATTTGGAATCTGAAGTAAAAATTATACAGAAAGGGGGTAGGGAAAGGGAAAAAATGTGATAGGTATGCTTGATTACTAATTCTTTGGGATGGTTTAGGATATCATGATCATATCATTCATCGGCAAAAATGTAAGGCATTACAACGCAATACTATCTTTTTGAGTTGTCTATTCAAATTATCAAGTTAGTCCCATTTAGTTCAGTGGGGCCTCCTTCTGAGCATTTAGCCATAGCATAGCCACTCTTTTAGAAACTCAATCAGGAAATAAATTGAGACTGAGGTCTGTGTAAATATGCATCTAACTTCCTTGGGTTGGAAATTGCCCAAAATGGTAGTAGTGAATTTTTATTCATTAAATGTAAATGCTGTCCATTTCACTATCAGAGCAACTCTGTTGTGGCTTATAATGACACATGAATGGGGGAAACAGCTTTTGTTCAGTGCGGTTTTTCATTGTTATCGTTCATCATTGATTCTTTCTTTCATGCAGGAGGAAATTACCCTTTTTCTTCTGATCCAGTCCATTTCCTCCAGAAGCAAACATGCTCTATAGCCTCCGCTTCCCACCCTCTTTCATTTTCGGTTGATTGGCAGTGAACTCCCGGTCTGGGGAAGGAGATGAAGCAGGGCTAGAGTTTTTCTTTCCATTGTTCCCCCTGCTGCACAGCTGACTCTGCTCTCTAGTGTCTGAAATGCCATTTTGCTAGATCTCATTTCTGCCAGCCTGACAGATTGGGTTTGGGTGTAAGTTTGCACTCACACAGCCTGTCTTGGCTCCTGCAGCAGATGCCTTGACATGTGATGGAATGAGGTAATGACCTGGATTGGACTGCCTCCAAAAATGTCAGCCGAAGGAAAGCTGCTGTGTCTCTGGAAAGTAATGTTCCATGTCTCTGCTCCCTGACATTTATCAGTGTTGCTTTAAAGCAAGAAGGTAACAAAATTAGCTCATTCCCCTTCCTCCTAGCGGCATTGTTCTTTAATAGGAGCAGCACAAGCTAATAATAGGCTGTGTGTATGTTTCAGTCTGTGCAAGAAATTAGGGGGTAATCGAAAAGACACCCATTACCATGCTAGAGCCTTTAAGACATCATAGCATTTCTTACAGTACTAGAAGCCCAACTCTGAAAGCAAGATACTTTATTTTTAAAAATGCATCATACGTGTATCTTTCTCCCAAGACAGGATGGGGGTAGTTGATTCCTTCTTCTTAAGACATGAAGAGCTGACTAGGCAGCAAGAAACAGGCCTTATGATGGCTCCAAGTCAGTCCTGCTGGCAATCAAGCCCTGAAAAAGATGATTGGCAGTCCCTCTGACTGAAACATTGGGAGTCAAAGCTATTGCAAGTCATCCAATATGTTCCAGTCTGTCTTTTGCTTGGTAACAAGCAGTTTAGCAGGCTACTGTGATGGGAAAGTAAACTATCTGGGATAAAAGAGTAGAACCAATAAACTAATATTTTTTCTTCTGTTTGGAAGGAAGGCTGCTGCCTAGCAAGAACACAGAATATCAGATGATTTGGATTTTTAGCTGATAGGGCTGTCTCTGAAATTACAGATCCCGCTGGTTGTGTTTGCACAATACACTTATCCTGAATTGACTCAATTACGTGGGCTCACATAGTAGACTGAACCATTTTTTAGCTCAGACTTGGGCATTTTACAGCCCCCAGGACATATCCAGCCTGTGTGAGGTCAGTTGGAAATTAGAAATCAAATGTAAATAAATGAATGAAGTTCAGCCTATTGGTTTGTGTTCTGTCCTCGCTTGGGCAGGACAGTTTGGCCCTCCACAACAATCCTAGTTTCTCATATGGCTCCTTGGGGAAATTAGTTGCCTATCCTGGTTTAGCTATTTTGGCTGGATTCTCACAAAACACTGAATTGCAGACTAGACCAGTGTTTCCCAAACTTGACAATTTTAAGGCATGTGGACTTCAACTCCCAGAATTCCACAGCCAGCGTTGCTGGCTGTAGAATTCTGAGAGTTGAAGTCCTCATGCCTTAAAATTGTCAAGTTTGGGAAACACTGGACTAGACTATGCACATTAGCTTAGAGTTCCCATTGCATAGGATTGCAACCATAAGGCACAGCATTAACTCACTATATATATGAGTGATATGCTCCTATCATGTAATTATATTTCAACAGTTTTGAGATTAAGGGAAACAAAACAAGGAATGATCTGTGGGAAGATAACAAGGTGGCAAGATGACAACCCAACCTATGTCTTTTTTTTTAATGTGTTGGGCCTTGCCTTTATTCATATACTTTGATTTTTCATAAGAATATTATGCTGTGAATGGGGTATTTCAGTGTCAGTTGAAAATGCTCATTTTCTGCCTAAAGTAAAACTTTATAGACAAGAAGGGGAATATGTGTCTCCTTTGCATTTTGTAATTACACACTACATATATTTCATATTAATATTATAACATACTTTGGGTCACCTTTCTGCAGCCAATTTTTTTTAAAAAAAACTTATCAAAATGTGTTTTCTTGATAGTATGGATAGACTTGAGGAAAAAATCGTAATTAGCCAAAACGATTTGGAGAAACTGCCCCAGGAAGATACCAATGTGCTGTGCAGAAATGTCATTAGGGAGAGGTCCAAAAAGTCAGTATGGTGTCTGTAGTCATGCATGTGTTGACACACATAAAGAAGAGAGAGCTTCAAACACTTGATTATGATTGCCATTTTGACTTTTTTGACCCTTTATGCCATGGAGCTGTACCTGCTTTAAAAATTTTAATACCCTTTCTGACATGAAAGTAAAACTCAGTTTTTCTCTGCTGAAAGAGCTTCAGATTTACCCTGATGTAGACTTGGCCTCTGATACTAGTGGGGCTCCATCAAGTGTTTGTAGAACAATATTTCAGATAATTTGTGCTGCAGTTTTATTTCTCTAACACTGCCATCTGCCATCTAAGTCATTTTATCATCTTGCAACATACTTGGAGTACTTAAGGCAATGAGCCAGTTTTACAAAATAACACATGCATTTTTTTCAGTGAAATTGTCAAAGATTTTGCAAATATGTCATGCGCCTTTAACCAAATATTTGATAAATATGGGCAAAACCAGAATGTTTTA
Source organism: Crotalus tigris (assembly GCF_016545835.1). NCBI lineage: Eukaryota > Metazoa > Chordata > Lepidosauria > Squamata > Viperidae > Crotalus > Crotalus tigris. The sequence goes on along the minus strand of NW_024096545.1, from coordinate 4,118,429 downwards.
TCAGAAACCAGCAAATTTTACATGGAAAACTGACAGCTATTTCTAAGTGTCCCTTCCATTATTCTATATATTAAAAAAAAAACACCACCCCATGCTCCATCTCTTCATAGGTTAGAAATGTAGATTTTCAGGGTATGCAATTCCCTAATGTGGAACAAAAAGCCATATGGTATACAAAACATGCCCCAGGCCAGTCACAGATCCTCAAAATATTATTGTCAGGTCCATGTCAAATCTGGTCATTGAGTATTTCAATTTGGTATTCTGTAAAATGTTGCCTAATCAAAATTGTGTATTTTGAATAAAGATTGTAATGGTTTGACATAACTGTGGATGTTTTTGGTGTATAATTGATTGGCAATTATCCACATTGATTAGGGGAGCACGTGGGGTTTGAGAGGCAGATGGAGTTCCATAACCTTGGCCTAGGGAGCAATCACTCTCTCTAGAGATCTATCTGTGCAGAGGAGTCCCATTTGCCTCCCCTGAGCAATGATTGCATGTCAACATGCAAGAGGTTTCAGAGAAGGGGCTAGACTAGATGTCAGCAAGCACAGGAGCTTCATTCAAAGGTTGAGGAGCATAGAGAACCACAACAAAACAGAGCTGACAGAGGGTATATCTACACTGCCTAGTTGCCAAAATAACCATTTTGAAGGGCAGAGATGGTCCGTGTTGTTATATATTCACCCTCACCCATTGCAACTATGACTTCTGGACACATTGTCTTGCTCTTTTCTCCCTTACATCACCTAGCTAGCTCCTCTCTGTTTCAGCTGATGAAGTTCTTTGGGATAGACTAGCCTGGCAGTTTCATCAGGTCCCAGCTGAGTCAATGGTTAGCATTGTCCCTATTCTCTTCTAGAGCTACCTTTTCCAGGGATGCTGCTATAGCACAAGGATTATAACACATGTCTTATATAAGTAGGAGACTGATGGTTCACAAATTCAGTAGAATTTCCCCACCCCCAAATACACACAACACATTGTTTTTCTTTCCCTCAGCTACCTACTTTTCATGTTGTTGTTTTTGCAAATTCACCTGTGTGCTATTTCATCCCTTTCCCCTGGCATTTTTTAAAATAATACTCCAGCAGTGCATCATTTGAATTATGCAGATAATAAGACTACAGTAGTGTCTTTTTCTGTCTAATTTCTCTTTTCTGCTTCTTGTGGTAGAATCATTTCTATAACAATGGAAAACATAATTTTTCTAAAATTACTTATGTTTGTCAGGTACGCTGGGAAAATTATATTTTTCAGTATGCCTGCTGCATAGTTAACTATTAAGAAAGGATTTCAAGTACCAAGATAGAGAGAGGATTCTCCTCCTTTTGCTACTGGTATCTCAGTCTTCATCTCTTGGCTCTCTTAAGGAAAAAAAAAATTCTTTTCATATTTCAAATGGCCACTGAAGACAATAGACTTGTTTTCTGTTTTCTTAATAAAGCGTTTAGTGTTTATTATTTTCATCTACTGTATTTGTAGAGATATTTTAGGGTTTTTCCCCCCTTATATCTTGAATTGTCCCAAAGGTGCTTTTTAAAAAAGCAACTGGACTTTTTTGCTTTTTCTTGAAGATGTTTCGCTTCTTATCCAAGAAGATTCTTCAATTCTGAATGAATAGTGGAGAATGGAAGGATTTATATCCTTTGCAGTCATCAGGTTGTTAGCACTCTTTCTGAGAGTCCTTGAGGCCACTTGGAGGTTTATCTGGGCCCTCAGGCTCACCTAAATAGTGCAAATGGGTGTGGAGTCTTTTTGGAATTGCTGAAAGGACTGTGTTACAACACAGGAGATAGGTGGTGTCATATCCCTCCCCTCAGTTGAAAGAGGGCCATTCAGTCTTACTGTAGATGGCCTCTTTGATTCCTCTTTCAAACCAGTGGTCCTCTCTGTCCAGAATGTGGACTTTGCTATCTTTAAAACAGTGACCTTTGTCTTTCAGATGCAGATGGACTGTGGAATTTTGTCCTGATGGGTTTGTTCTCCAATATTGTGTTATGCATTTGTGAAGTGGTTGTCTTGTTTCTCCAATGTACAGATCTGCACATGTCTCATTGTATTGTACTGCATATATCACACTGCTCAGTTTGTGTTTGGATATTTTATCTCAGGGTGGGCAAGCTTCTGTCTCAGTGTTATTTTTTGGTTTAAAGTGTATATGCCTATTGTGTTGGTTGAAAATTCTCCTGAGCCTTTCAGATATTCCTGCAACATAGGGAATAGCAACATTGCTTTGTTTGTTGTTCTCTTCTTTGCCTACTATGCAAAGCTCCTGCTGAGACTTTTTTTTATCTGATGAAGGTCCAGTTGGGATAGCCACAAGTTTTGAGGGTCTCCTTGATGTGTTTTAGTTCTTTTTCTTTTCCAACTTCGCATTTTGCTCCAGTGAGCGATGAGAATCCAAATATAAATACTGATCTCTGTGTGTGGGTTTTTCTGGAAACTTCAGTGTTAATCTGTCTTCTTTAATGTGTGCTGCACAGTCCCGGAAGGCCAGACTATTTTCCTTAATTTCTTTCTGAATAAACTTAATGTACTTAATGTCCACAGAGTTGATGTGTTTGGTGAAGGCTTCCAATTCCTGTGTTTTAATCTTGACCCAAGTATCATCCACATACCTATACCAGTGAGTGGGTAGAATTCCTATGAAGAAGTTTAAGGTTTTGGTTTCTTCTTCTTTCATGTAGAGATTGGCCACGGGGGCAAGGGGGAATACAGGTGAACCCATGGCACAGCCATGTTTTTGTCTGTAGAAACCTTCATTTTATTTAAAATAGGTAATGGTCAGGCAGAGATTCAGCAAGGCACATATGTGCTCTGGGCTGAGATTGGTTCTCTTCAGGATAACATCTGTGTTATTGTATCAGATGAACACAGATGACTACACTGCTGCACCCAAGGAATACATAGAGAGCTGCCAACAATGTCAGTGAAGAACAGGAGACATTTAAAGAGATAGCGAGCAGGGAAAGTACCAGATATTTAGGAAAGCTCCTAACTTGTATTTATGAATCAACAGAAATAGCAACCATTAGCAATATTTGGATGGGAAAAGCAGAAAAATGAATGAGTGTATGCAGGTGAGAAGATTGGGAATATTTGTAGCAGCTAAGGATGAGGCATGTGCATACATCTGGAAGCATGCATGCATACTCTCATGCAGATACAAAGGAAGCATAAATGAAGGGATTTTCAGCCCACAGCACTGACATTTGGTGAGAAACTGAACATATAAATACTATTACTTCTCATGCGTCATTACCAGCACAGAATGTAAGATTTGGAATCTGATGTGATGTTATTATCCAGGGGAAAGTCTTGTAAATAATGTTTCTGGCAAATGAATTATACCAGTGCTTTTGTTCTTTTGAAATTACAGCTTTCTAATCAAAAGGGCTAAAAATGCACACTTCCTATAATGAAGAAGTGTTGAACTCTAAACGCTCTGAAAATGAGCAAATAGGTTTAATATTCAAAACATTAATGGATTTATGTCTCTGAATATGAAACTTTTTTCCAGAAATATAGTTTTCTACAAGTTAACCAGCCACCAGAAGTGCTAGAGAGTCAAATGATAATACCTCAGTATTAGTCTTTCTTTTTCTGAAAATGAAAGAGAGGAAAAAGAGAGAGGATTCACACATCATGTCAGTTGTTGTTCTTATCACATCTTGATGTTGAAATCTGATATTGCATCGTTTGCTGAATTCCTTTTTTTGCATTATAAATAATAAAATACAAATAATAAACACATAAATACCCAGTCTCTCTGTCTAGCAGGTGGCAATCATGTGTAGCGTGAAGAACAAAGGAGTGCTAGACTTGTTTTCTATTTGGAGAGGAGACAACCAGAAAACTTCCAGGTGTGAGCAGTAGACTAGACTATAGTAAACGTTTGAGAATTGCTACTGGCCTGTGGCCAAGTGCACACATGCTGTTATGTCCAATGTCCTTTAACTTGAAATGCTTGCTGATCCACTTGATGACTTGCGATAAAGGACACTGGACACTACAGCTTGGGACTATGATGGTCTTTACTGTAGAACAGTGGTTCTCAACCTTTTTAATGCTGTGACCCCCAACTGGTCGTAAGTCGAGGACTACTCAACCGGTCGTAAGTCGAGGACTACTCAACTGGTGCAGCACCGTTTGCAGAATGGGACTTTTGGCGGGCTCAGCAGGGCAGAGACAGCCTGGACAATTCCTACTGGCTTTTGAAAGCCAATAGAATTAGACTCTATTCAAGAGGGTCTATTCTATTGGCTTTCAAAAGCCAATAGAATAAAAGGGAGTAGCACAGCTAAGGAAAAGGGGAAAAAAATGGCAGACTGCGTTGTTTGGCGACCCCCATGAAATGGTCGTTTGACCCCAAATGGGGTCCCAATCCACAGTTGAGAACCACTGCTGTAGAATATGTAACCCTATGACAGGCATATATTCACCTCCATTATTTTACCTTCCTTTTGTAGAAAATACAAAATCACTTAAAGTTATAGCGGGTTTTAAATGTATTATAACAACATGCCCCCTCAAAAATTAATATTTTAATTGCTAGAAGCTAGGACAGGGAATAGAAAGTCAGGAAGTCAGAATGAGTGATCTGAAGGAGGAAATGAAAGGAAGAACACTTATGCCAGGGAAAGAGATTAAGTCCTACCCAACATTCAAACACAATTGGATTATTTTTGAATGCAAAGGACAGAGCTGTTCTGAGGACATATTTTGGATCATTGTCTTACTCCTATAAATAAAACCTAATAAGACTAAGCCTAATTTTCATTATTCCAAGATTTATTTATTTTACATCATATTAGAGGTATGTTAAACTTTGTTTTCACCTCTCTTCATTACCTACTGCTAATAAAACTAACTGATACAACTCTTGAGTTCAGATTATTGTAACCCACATTTGGTAGTACTCTCAGAGACTCCAATTTAAAAGCAGACTGAAATGGCCATACAGTGTCCTATTGAGGATGATAATGATGCAGTAATTAAAGGTGAAACCCCCAATACTTCACTTTATACACTCTTTTTTTTTTTTTACAAAGTTGCTACAGAGATAGAGAAAACATAGCACTAATTCTTTTCAGTATCCTTACTGATCTCTCTAGTGGCAAGTATTTAAGATACATTTAAACATTCTGCAATATATTCCTGCTCTCCAGGATAATGTAGCATATTGGCAAGTGGATGTATAGCTTAATAGAGGCTGGCAAAAAAAAAAAAAAAAAAGCCTAATCAGTGATCTATATACCTGGAAATATGCTGTAGTAACCTAAGGCAGCTGAAATATCTAGCAGAATATTTAAAGGTGCTTGAATTATGCAAAACCCCAAATCATGTTTATGGGTGAATTCATACTGCATTCTAGTGAGAGGAAGGCACTTGTCACACACTGTGTTTTTTAAAGTTTCATAATACAGCTTTTTTCATACTCATTTCTTAATACAGTCGCCACGGCCTCCTATCCTTCATTTTAAAAAGTGTTGACTTTGGCATGGAAATAAAGTAGTATGCATTAAAAAGTGAAGAGTTTAGAAGGTTACATTCAAGTGCTTTCAGTTCACTTCCTGGAGCCAGCTGAGACTCAAAGCAACAGGATAGAAATGTACAAAATGCCCCCTTTGTCACTCTTGACAGGATGCCAAACCTGAAACAAGGGAAGCTCAATATATCAGAGGATTGGCTTCACATACCAAAACTGAGTCTAGTTACTATATATCTTCCAAATTCTAGGGAAACAAAGGCTATGCTTAATTTTCCACAGACAAAAGTAGAAAAACCAACTGGTAAAGTCTCATCCAGACTGAAGCTTTTTCTGGTAGGATAATTAAGCATTTGTATATCCTGTTCTTACAGCACTTTAATGGGAGAATTTTATGTGCTTTTAAAAAGGTGGCTTTTTAAAAACCTTCCTTTCTGCCCATCCCACAGAGCTTCATCTCTCTGCATTTGGGAATCTATGTTTTGTGGTTAAATTCTTAACTAGATGGCAATGTCTGGTTGGCTTTGATGGGAGCTGAGTTGGATCAGGCTTAGTTAGCACTTGAGTGGGTGATAATCAGGCGATCCCAGAGTGGCAGGTTAGACAGACATATAAAAGAAATATACCCTGAAGGAAAACACTGGCAAACCATTTCTGTACAATTGTCCAGAAAATGACATGGGCAATTCCGTGAGAGCCTAAGGAGTTGAGGTATCTTTTTCTTACTGTATGCAGTATGTTCTCTGCTCTTTGTATTGTCATATCAGTATTTAAGGTACTTGGGAAATTGTTTTCAATTGCTTATTCAGACTTGTGAAGAAAAAGAAATTGACTGACTTAGGTATTCAGTGTTCCTATCCATTATTCAGCCCACTGGGAGCTCATTAGAGGCATCTGCTTCCAAAGAAAGTATCTTCTATTCAGTAATTTTATAACTAGAGGATCCTTTGCTTGGGTCACCCTGAAACCTCCTAGCCTAAAACTAAAATATAAAGGATTTTTATATGCTCCCCTGGAAATTAGGGGGTAGTCAGCTAATCTAGGTAAATCGGTAGAAAGTTAAGATTTTCAGGCACATAAAAAGACAAGTCATGCTGAGGAAGTGTTAATTTGACTTCCACACGAGTAAGGCCTGTTTTACTAATATATTAGAATATTTTTGAGACATCAGAAAAGCATGTGGAAAAATGTTTCGTTTAGTCCTTCAATGAAAGGTCAGAATGAAGTCAGCAGTTATGGCAAAATATGAAACAGGTTTTTTTGGAGAACAGACTAAGGAAAACATAATTAATTGTTGCATAATTAACGAAAAGGCAATTTTATACTGCATCAATGGAAATATAGATTCAAGATCAGGAGAGGACATTGTTTTTTTCTCTGTTCTCTGTGGGCTAACATTTTAGAATATTGTGTCCAGTTCTTGGCATTACATTATACAAAGCACACTTACATAATTAAATGTGTCCTGAGTAGAGCAACCAAGATTGGAAGGGGCTGGAAGGAAATATTTATAAAAAACATTGGAAGAGATGGACATAAGATTATTGGGCAGACCTATAGCCACATGTGTTCAGAGATGTTCCAGATGACATGACAAAGACTGATTTAAATTCCAAAGATATAGTCTTCACCTGAATATTGTAGAAAATTTCAAATAATTGGTTTTTGACAATGGAATAGGCCACAGGTGTCAAACTCGCCACATCACGTGATGTGTCATGATGTATCACGGCTTTTTTTGCATTGCCGGAGCTGGGGTGGGCGCAGTCTCCGTGTGATGCAACCGGCCTGCGGGCCGGCAGTTTGACACCCCTGGAATAGGCTATATTAGGTGCCTGCACTGGAGGTGCATAATGGGCTGGATGGCCAGCCATCTAGTGTACATAGCAGTAGATTTCTGCACTAGGCAAGGAGTTGGGCATTTGGAGAAATGGGAATTCCAGAACATCTCATAATTTTAATGTAAAACCTATATACAGTAAAGATCAGGAAACCATAGTATGGACAGAACATGGTGAAAAAGACTGGGTCCAAGTTGTTAAAGGCATAAAAGAAGGCTGTATCCCCTTACTTATTGATATGTTGAATATAAATTACAGGAAGATGGATTGGGAAAAGATGGGCATGGTTAGAAAATTGGAGGAAGAAACATCAATAGCCTGCACTACACTGATGACATTACTCTGTGAGCTGAAAATGCAAAAAATCTGCAAGCTCTAGTAATAAAAGTCAAAGAGTACAGTGAAAAAAATGGGACTAGAATTAAATATAAAGAAGAGCAAACTAATGACTACAGTTACTTAAAAGTGGCAATGAAGATAATGAAATAGTAGATAGCTTTTGCCTTTTAAGATCAGCCATTAACAGTAAAGGAGCAGACAGTCAAAAGTCTGCTGTAGACTAGCATTTGGGAGAGCAGCCACAAAAGGAGAAACTTCCTGACAGTTAGAACAATTAACCAGTGGAACAACCTGCCTCCAGAAGCGGTGAATGCTCCAACACTGGAAGTTTTTAAAAAGAAACTGGACAGCCATTTGTCTGAAATGGTATAGGGTTACCTGCCTGAGCAGGGGGTTGGACTTGATGACCTCCAAGGTCCCTTTCAACTTTTATTATTATCATTATTACTACTACTACTACTACTACTACTACTACTACTACTACGGATCATCGCACAGTCAGCCAGATGTTCAGACTGGATTTGGCATTTTGTCTACCTATCGAGTCCTTACCAGGACCTGGGATAGGCAGATGTGGATGTTTGATGGTATTACAGATATCGTCGCAGGATGGAAGCAGTTCCTAATAAGGCCGCCTTTTGCAATTGACTAATAGCGAATTTGTCAATGCCAATGGTGTTCAAGTGGTGCTCCAGTTGTTTTGGGATTGCACCCAAGGAGCCTATTATATTGGTACTACCCTTGCTTGCTTTTGCCACAGTCTTTCTATTTCTATTTGTAGGTCTTCGTATTTTGTTATCTTCTCCAGTTCTTTTTCATCTATTCTGCTGTCTCCAGGCACTGCCACGTCCACTATCCAGACTTTTTTGTCTTTTTTATCGACAATTGTTAAGTCTGGGGTGTTATGTTGCAGGTGCTTGTCTGTTTGAATTCTGAAGTCCCAGAGCAGTTTAATTTTATCATTTCTATGACTTTCTCTATTTTATGATCCCACCAGTTTTTGCTTACAGGCAAATGATATTTTTTGCAGATCTTCCAATGCACCATTGTTGCTACTTTGTCATGCTGCTGCTTGTAGTCAGTCTGTGCAATCTTCTTGCAACAGCTTACCAAGTGGTCCACTGTTTCTTCAGCTTCTTTGCATAGGCGGCACTTACTTATTATTATTACTATCGATCATCGCACAGTCAGCCAGATGTTCAGACTGGATTTGGCGTTTTGTCTACCTATCGAGTCCTTACCCAGGACCTGGGATAGGCAGATGTGGATGTTTGATGGTATTACAGATATCGTCGCAGGATGGAAGCAGTTCCTAATAAGGCCGCCTTTTGCAATTGACTAATAGCGAATTTGTCAATGCCAATTGTGTTCAAGTGGTACTCCAGTTGTTTTGGGATTGCACCCAAGGAGCCTATTACTATTGGTACTACCCTTGCTTGCTTTTGCCACAGTCTTTCTATTTCTATTTGTAGGTCTTTGTATTTTGTTATCTTCTCCAGTCCTTTCTTGTCTATTCTGCTGTCTCCAGGCACTGCCACGTCCACTATCCAGACTTTTTTGTCTTTTTATCGACAATTGTTAAGTCTGGGGTGTTATGTTGCAGGTGCTTGTCTGTTTGAATTCTGAAGTCCCAGAGAAGTTTAATTTTATCATTTTCTATGACTTTCTCTATTTTATGATCCCACCAGTTTTTGCTTACAGGCAAATGATATTTTTTGCAGATCTTCCAATGCACAATTGTTGCTACTTTGTCATGCCGCTGCTTGTAATCAGTTTGTGCAATCTTCTTGCAACAGCTTACCAAGTGGTCCACTGTTTCTTCAGCTTCTTTGCATAGGCGGCACTTACTGTCTGTTGCTGTCTTCTCAATTTTGACTTTGTATGCATTTGTCCTTAAGGCTTGGTCTTGTGCAGCCAGAATTAGTCCCTCGGTCTCTTTCTTCAATTTTCCTGCTCTTAGCCATTGCCAGGTTTTATTATTATCTGCTTTCCCAGCTATTTTTTTCATGTATTGGCCATGTAGTGCTTTGTCTTCCCATGCCTCTATTCTGTTCTTCATTTGGTCTTTCTTGTAGGCCAGTTTGGTCTCTCCAGTAGTTAGTAAGCCTTCCTGATATACTAATTTCAGTGCATCTTCATCATTGTTCTTCAGATATTCTTCCAAAGCCATTTTTTCTTCTTCAACCATCTGATGTACTTGTAGCATTCCACGCCCACCTATTTGCCTTGGTAGATAAAGTCTATCAATGTCACTGCGTGGATGAAGGGCATGATTCATTGTCATTATTTTTCTGGTCTGCCTATCCATTGCTTTTAGTTCTGCTTGAGTCCAGTCCACTATTCCAGCTGTGTACCTAATGACTGGGATTGCCCAGGTGTTGATTGCCTTTATGGTATTTCCTCCATTGAGTTTGGACTTTAAGATCTTCTTCACTCTCTTGATGTATTCACCTCTAATCTTTTTCTTGACTTCAGTGTGCTTGATGTTGTCAGCTTGAAGGATACCCAAGTATTTGTTACTCTTCCTCATCCAGACTCTTAATGTTATTTTCGTGGGGCATCTTGATTCCTTCAGTTTTCATTATTTTTCCTTGTTTGATAGTAAGTGTGGCACATTTGTCCAAGCCAAACTCCATTACAATATCTTGGCTATATATACGGACAGTGTTGAGCAGCGATTCTATTTCAGATGATGTTTTTCCATACAGCTTCAGATCATCCATATAAAGGAGGTGGGATAGTCTGGCAGATGTTTTTGATGTTTGATAGCCATGTCCTGAGTTATTCAGTATTGTTGACAGAGGAAACAGTGCAATAACAAATAGTAATGGTGATAATGAATCTCCTTGAAATATTCCTCTCTTGATATTAACCTCTCCCAGCCTCTCACCATTGATCTGCAACTGTGTCTTCCATTGTGCCATCGATCTTTGCACAAATTTTCTGATGTTTCTACTGACTCCTGTTATTTCTAGGCACTTTATTATCCAATCATGTGGCAGAGAGTCAAATGCCTTTTTGTAGTCAATCCATGCCACATTCAGGTTGGTCTTCCTTCTCTTGCAGTTTTCCAAGATCATTTTGTCTATTAGGAGTTGATCTTTTGTTCCTCTGCTATTGGGGCGGTTTCCTTTCTGCTCAGGTGGAAAGAGATTGTTTTCAACTAGATGCTGTTGCACTGCATCAGCTACTACACCAGTTAGTAATTTGAAAGTTGTTGGTAAGCAGGTAATTGGCCTGTAGTTACCTGGTGTTGCCCCTTTTGCTGGATTTTTCATTATTAGGTAGGTTTTCCCAGTTGTTAGCCACTTTTCAATTTCTCCTCCTTGTAGTATATTGTTGAACTGTTTGGCAATGAGTGGGTGTATAACAGTTAGATGTTTCAACCAAAACCCATGCAGTTCATCTTCACCTGGTGCTGACCAATTTTTGATTTTCTTTGCTCTTTTTTCTACCATTTTTGTTGTTATTACTAGTTCTTTCATTTCAACTTCTGTTTTATTTGCATCCACCTCTTTTAACCAAGCCGCATCCTTGTTGTATTTCTTTGGGTTATCCCATATCTGCTTCCAGAACTGCACTGTTTCTTCCTTGTCAGATACTGACTGATTCCTTGCAGTTTCTCCATTGATGGATTGGTAGAAACGTTTCTGATTGGATTGAAATTGGAGGTTCTGCCTATAGTTTGCAATTCGAGCTTCATATCTACTGATTTTCCTGGCTATAGCTGTTATTTGTTGCTTTATTATTTCCAGTGCTTCCTTGATCTTCCTTGTTTCTAAGTGGTATTTCTTGATTAGGTATTCTTTGGTCTTCTTGTTCTTCAGCTTCTTTTCTTTCATCTGTTCTAGCTTGCTTGCATGTGATCTTAACTTGCTGATCTTATTTTCTAGTCTAACCTTCCATTTTTCTGGTGCACTGTTTGTTTGTTTTTCTTTTTTGTTGATTTTGCATCCCAGATATTCTGTTATAACTGCAGCTGTGCTGTACATTAGTTGGTTTGTTTCTTGCAGTGAATTGGTGCTTATACTTGATATTGCAGTATTTGCATCTTTTAATGCTTGTGCTAGCTGTTTCTTTGGAACAAGATTCAATGCAGGTAGTCTTATTCTGTTGTTTTTGTGCTGTTCTAGATGCTCAGTTATTCTTTGTTTCAATTCTTTTATTTCTTTAGTTAGAGGGTTTTGTTCTTCCTGAGGAAGAGGTGTCTGGTTTCCAAATGAGAACAGTTGTATATCTCTGCTGGATTCCTTCACTGCCAACTCCCCCTGGTTTGCCTCTATATTCTGAATTACTTCTGGTAAGGCTTTGATTTCTTTGCCCTGGGTAAACCTTTGCAGTTCGTCCAATTCTGTTTCTGTGAATACTTTATTTCGTGTTATAAATCGGCGTTGATCTGCTAGTCTCTGTTCTGTTATTTCTGATTCTGGATGTTGTTCTTTCCAGAACTGGTGCATTCGTTTTAGATATCCTCTTCTTGTTGGACTTGATCTGTAGTAACAGATCATTATTTCTTTGTTTTCCATTACTGTGTATCTGCGACGGGTAAACACCTTTTCTTCCAGTAGTTCTGCAGCTGCTGGCCCTGGTTGCTCAGCCAACAGTCCTGAGTCCTGTAACCCATTTTTCACCAGATATCCAGGAACTCCAATATCTAGCGCGGACCTTGTTAACCCGGGCGACGTCCGAGCCGGTATGGCATTCTGCAATTTACGTCTCACCATATTTTTTATGGGAGAGACACTCTTTGTCTGACTCCTCTGATGAGACCTGTCCAGTATGGTTGAACCTCTGGCATAGCTATCATCTTCCTCAGAGTACAGAAGCCCCACAACCACGTCAAGGTAGTGCCTCATTATTATTATTATTATTACTATTATTACTACTTGGAAAAGATATTCAGATTCCTTATTATGTGGATTTACCTCTGCCAACCTATTGGCCACTGTGCCTTTCTCAAGATGTACTGTCATAGTTTACAGATTCTTCTACTCTTGCTTGCTCTACTTCTATTTCCATCAATTCCTCTGGCCTTCCATCTTGGTAATGGCTGATCAAACTTCATATTCTAGTATTAGAGGTTCTAGTAAATGGGAAATAACATCTAAGGGATCTTGGGTGTTAATATTTCTACTACAGATTTCAGCATACTCTTTCCATCTTTATCTTCCTTGAATTATTTGTTGATATTTCTATTATGGTTCATCTCATAGCCAGCCAGATGTTTAGACTGGATTTGGCATTTTTATTCAGCTATCTTCCCAAGGACCTGGGATAGGCAGCTGTTGATGTTTGATGGTGTTAAAGATATCATCCATAAGATATGAATTGTCCCAAGAAAAGCTACCTTTTGCAATTGACTAATGTCAATGTCAATGCTGATGTTGTTCAAGTGGTGCTCCAGTTATTTTGGAATCGCACCCAAGGCAACTTTTATTATTATTATTGGTATTACTTTTGCTTTCTTTTGCCACTGTCGTTATTTTTTCTATTTGCAAGTCTTTGTATTTTGTGATTTTTTTCAGTTCTTTCTCTACCATTCTGCTCTCGCCAGGCACTGTCACACCCACTGTCTGGACATGTTTGTCTTATTTTCACCATCATTATAGGCCAATTTTATTTTGCACAGTTCAGAGGACTGCATGTAATGTACCCACTTTCCTCCACACAACAAGAACCTTCTTTCTATTGACTTACAATACAAAATTGGTTTACCATTGATTTTTGAGACCTTTGGGGTTTCCATTCAAATCACTGATGCCTTCAACATCTTCCTATATCACTGTTGCCTAATTCAGAGGTCTGCTTGCTCTCTCTGGACAGCTGGGATAATCTTCACTGACTTGCAACCAGCCTACAAACCCCTCAGAATCCAAATGAACTGCACAGCCAAACAGAGAGAGCACCAACCCTCAGCCAACCCATGAAAAGCTCCTCCCCCCCACCGGCAGTTCATCTCCCAATGACCCTGACGTGATGTAACTTCCCCAACACAAGACCCATCACAAGACTCACTGATGAATTGAAAAAAGATGCTAACTTGGAGGAATGGCAGAAGGGGATTAACAAGTTTATTTGGGCAGGGAAAAAACCAAGAGTTAAGTTTAAGATTATACAAGATGCACGGGAAAAAGGAGGACTCAAGGCGTCTAACCTCAAATTGTATTATGATGCGGTGGCTTTAACATTGATTAGTGGCTGGCTTAACTTAACAAATAAAAATATTCTTTCTCAGTAGGGAATTGCTGGAGAGTAAAAGTTATGATGAAGATCTATTAGAGGAAGTTGATCGAGAGCGAGAAATACAAAAGTTACAAGAAAGAGAAAGGTTGGAAAGAGAAGTAAAAGGAAGACTTATAGAGACAAGAAGTAAAACAAAATAAAAACAAAAAAATAGATCAAGTTAAAAATGGGAGACGTAATTAAGCTCTTTTCTATAAATATTAATGGATTAAATATATCAAAAAAAAGAGTTTAGACATTTAACAATTTAAGGAAATTGGATGTAGATGTGATGTATCTTTAGGAAGTTTACATAAAATAGGATTATAGAAAATTACTAGAGAAAGTAAAATTTAGAAACATTATACACAATATTAGCATAAAACAAGAAAGGAGGCATTATTATATATGTCAAAGAAAAATAAAATTAAATAAATATACTTGGATGAAAAGGGGTGAATTTTAATGTTGGAAATAATATTAGAGTAAAAACAGTATATGCACTAAATAATATGAGAATATTTGTATGATCACCATGCTTAGATGGAATTCCAGTCGAGTCTTATAAAAAATATGAGTGTTACTACAATGAATAATGTTGGATTCCTAGTAAGTAGTAGAATATGAAAGAAGGAAAATGTAAATAAGAAACAATGGGGCAATAAGGACAAATATTTCAAAGAAGAAAGAGGGGGGAAATGTAAAGAATAGAAGAGTACTGTTACAAATTGCTGTTAACAAAAAAGGATATATTATGTGTGTATGTGTGTAATGTTTGTTGTGTTTTGTTTTGTTGGTCTAAAATAATAATAATAAAAAAATTAAAAAATATATTCTTTCTCTTGAGGGATGGGATTTATTATATGGATGGCATGCATATCTAATTTATAATAAAAAAGTAGATCAGGTTTTAAAATCTCACATTTTAAGAAATGCTTTATTACGTGTCTGGAAGAAGTATTATTACAGGTTAAATTATAAAATCCCAATTTGGGGGATTCCTGGACATGCGATAGAGGGAGTATCTAGGGGAGTGAATTTGGATAGGATTTCTTATAAGAAATTACTTAGTTTGGTAGGGCAGAATTGGCAATTTAAGTCTTTAGTTGAGCTGAAGCAAGAAAATATTGTACACTCTTGGTTTCAGTATAATCAATTGTTAGTGAGGTGGAGTATAGATCAAAAGGTTGGTATTACTTTAGAGGATGTCAATTTGGTAAAATAGATTAAAGATCAAACTCGAGCCCATATAAAAAGAATTTATAATGTTTTAATAGAATTGGACTCTGAAACGGAGTTAGTTAAAGATTGTATGGTAAAATGGGCTCAGAATATTCAAGAGCCGATTCTATTGGATACTTGGGAGATAATTTGAGTTAGAAATGTAAAATTCACTCAAGCTCAAAATTTAAGAGAAAATTTTTATAAGATGTTTTATAGGTGGCATTTGGATCCTCAAAAGCTGTCTTGTATGTATCCTAATTTACAGCCCAAATGTTGGAGATGTGGAAGCTTAGATGCAACCTATTTTCATATTTGGTGGACCTGTAAAGATATAAAAGCTTTTTGGATTAAGATTTGGTGGAATATTCAAAAGATTTTTAAGTGTTTTTAGTATTATGGTTTAATTTTATTTTATTTTTGTTTTTAATTTGTTAATATTTATCTTGAAAAGGAGTTAAAGTATGTTATGGATTGTTTTGATAGTATAGTTGGGTAATGTTAGTTAGATTATGTTTGTTTATTTGCAACCCTGTAACCAGCTCTGGGAAGTGGGGGAGGGGTGGGAGGGGTGGGAGGGATTAAACAAAAAAAGACTCACGGATGAATCACACCTGACCCATCACAAGACCCATCACAAGACTCTCACCTGACACACCCACACCCAAAGCCCTTATAAACAGAGGAACACTGACACTGACATCCCCTAAACTTCGCTGTAGTTGTTACCTAGCCTGATAATGAAATGTTCAGAAACCAACCCACAAGCTCGGAGAACGAACCTTCACCCCCTTAACCTTCACATCTTGGGTAACCTTGCTTGGAGGATGAACTCTTGGAGTACAATCTGCTGTACTTCACTTAATCCTCCCCAAAACACAGTCTACTGAAGTAGCACAGCAGGGCTTGAGGAGGATTTGTGATTTAGTAAATGTATAAATCAGCCAATGTGGCTCATTGAATACAGGTAGTCCTTGACTTACAACAGTTCATTTAGTGACTGTTCAAAGTTGCAACAGTACTAAAAGGAGTGATTTACGACCGTTTTTCACACATACGACCATTGCAGCATCCCTAAGGTCATGTGATCAAAAATCAGACACTTGGCAACTGACTCATATTTATGATGGTTGCAGTATTTGGGGGTCATGTGATTCCCTTTTGAGTCAATGGTGAAGCCAGGTTTACTTAAAAACCATGTCACTAATTTAACCTGCAGTGATTCAGTTAACAACTGTGCCAAGAAAGGTCATAAAATGGGGCAAAATGTCTCATTTGGCAACAAAAAATTGGGCTCAATGATAGTCGTAAGTCGAGGACTACCTGTACATTATGATTAAAAGAAACCACAGTCCAGTGCAGTTGTAAACCAATTACATATTCTGTCTGCAAACTCTGAGCTCACTTAAAAGCTATTGTTTATAAGAGAAACTTTAGGACTTCAGTGACTTTGTGATGTCTTTGGCTCCATTTCCTCCTAAGGGCAATATTCTAATTGTTGCCACAGTAAATTGCTTTAGTAGAGAACACATGAATTGCCTCATGAAGCAAGATCAATGATCCTTCTATCGCTTGCTCTGCAATAGCAGCCGATACTGAAGCAATAATCTTCCTTAATGAACGTAATTTGCCAGCGCTGTGCCAAGTGGATGTTCGATTTTAACATCAACTGATGCACCCCCAGAATACAAGTGAAAGCTATTGTATCTATTGCTTATCCTATTTAATTCATAATCACAGAATCCTAGTCAAACCCTGTGATTCTAAAAATGATCCAAAATGAGAATGATAATAATAATAATAAGGAAATAAATCCAGTATATTCAAGTGAGGCAGGGAAGAAACTATCAAATGAATAGTATTGAAATAGTTCCTCCTATGCAGGGGAGATGTAAACTATCCTGGGAAACCCACAAAGTGTAGAGCACAATTAAAGCCCAAAAGGGGGGCAAATATGAAGTGAACAGAAGAACTGAGGAAAAAAATGATTTCAGTTGAAAGATAGAAAGACCAAGAACTCAAAATGTATTCCACATACTTATATACCAGTGATATGCAGATAAATTCTGCATTACTTTCACACCAATCTTCATTCAGTTTGATGAAAGACAACTTGTTTGAAACATTTCTTCAAAAAATGAGAGATTTGGGAGACATTTTTATGAATAGAAAGCACTTACTATCTTTTCATTAAGAGATAGTTTAGAGAGGTCACTGTGTCTTTCACATTTTTTCCCTTCAGCCTTCTGTGGTTTCCCTGAATTTTCTTGTTCAATTCATCAATTCAATTCAATTAATCAGGGAAGACATAATATATGCTCTGAAGGAATTTTTTCCTTGACCTTTTCTGATTGCTAGGTATAGCCAGCCGGAGAATTTTCGATGGCAAAGAAAACCTTCAATACAAAAGAAGTCCAAAATATCACCAATAATTCAAAATAAATTAACAAGCACTCTGAGAACAAGGCAAGAAAGCAAAATACTCTAGGATCTGTAGCATTTATTAGTAAGACTTCTAATCCGTTTCACTCCAATGGCTGAAACTGAATCATAAAGAATGATAAAACATGAAAGTGTGATGGTATCATCCTGTCAATGTTGTTATTTGTGTCCCTTGGCATCCACTACCTAGGAAGCAAGGAAACAGTAATTGATGAGATTGTCATCATATCATTGTGCAAATGACACGGTTATGTAATTGTGTCCAGTATTTGATATAAGGCTACAAATTACATCATTTGTGTAATGCTATGTTACACCTTTCATCATTTTTATGTCATCCTGGCTTGTAATTTATGCTGCTGGTACTGTCCTGTCAAAATACTAGTCACACCTTACCTTCCTTAGCCTCTATACCCAAATAAGACCATCTGCTGCCACTGGCTGAGGCGTTGATATGTTGTGCAGTAAATGACAAGTGGCTGTTAGAATTTAGACATCAGACATTTTGTTAACAGAACCAGAAATTAATACTCCTTATGAAAATAGAGGCAATTTGTAATGGGCAGTAGGAATAATCTTGAGGAATAAGAAGAAGAGTTGAACCAAGGCAACTGTCAGAAAAAACAAATCTCAGTCCTTGGCAAAAATGTAATTTGAGCAAGCACCTCAGACAGGACTCTCCTTAGTTCTCAAGAGAGAACCATTTTTCATTGGTTTTTATAATAGTGAATCTAATCAGTCCTGTAAATAGTACATTTAATTTGGGGGGAGCTTCCTTAGACCTTTCCCAGTCATCTCATTCTATATTTGCCTTAATGAGCCCTTTTGTATTCTTGCTGCATTCTAATTGGCAAACACTGCGGACCTACCAAGGCAGTCTAAACTTTTAGTGCTTATTATAATTAACTGTGATGGATGCACGAGCACACATGTTTCATTAGTTTGGTTAAGCTCGCCAACACACATACAGTCCTCATCCAGATTCATTTGTAATGTATTCTTCATCTTCCTGGGGGGGGGGGATGGGATGTGATTATTGCTATAGCACATGCAGCTTCACTTTGAATAATTTGCCATGCTCAGGATTTATGTCACCTGGGGTTTCTGACTTGGCAACAGCCCTTCTTCTAATGGATATACATTAAGTGAGCCATGAAAGACAGGGGGTAAAAGTGGGAAAGAGAGACATAGGATGGTTGGAGTGTTACCCCATGAGGAGCTAGTCCCTAAGCAAGTCAGACAGAGCCACTTCTTTCATGAAATCTGATGGACCAGCTTTCTCCAGGTGGCAGATTGTTGAAAACATCTGGTTTAGAACCTAAACTTGAAAAATATATTATTGTTTTAGCAAGGTGTTTAAGATGGCATAAACCTATGCAGGAATTTGTTCCAAATAACGTAAAAGCCTGAGTGGCTGACTATTCAGAGTGGAGATGCTCCCTGTTTGTCCTTAGTAGTCAAGAACTGGAACAGAAGCGGAAGGTCTTAGTGATTTTTGAAGAAAGACAAATCTCAGGAGAGTATAGAGAGAGCTCTAGATTGGGCGCTCAAGTTCATATAGTCCAAAGCATTTCCTGTAATTTCAAGAAATATTTCTAAAAAAAATTAGTAATGTTGGGCATAGCTCTTGGGAAAATAATTCCCGTACCTTCAGACTAAGGGCAAGTCATGAGTATAGTGAAGCCTTTTCTCCCACTTCTTTGTTTATATATATATAAAAAAAATCTATGTATTATAATGAAATTTGCTTCAAAGTAACTGAATACAGAATAAAAGGTTCAGCAGCCAGTTATGTATCTGTGTCTGTATCTCCTGACATTTATTTTGGGAATTTCTTTGCATTAACACTTTGGTTACCAGACTGCTGTTGAATAAAAGATTGTTAGTTATCAAGAAAAATTGTGGTGCTGGGAAAGGAAATCTCATTTATTTATTTACTTAAAACAGCAGAGTTCCTTTTGTATCTTGGTTTTTCATTTCTAATATTTTCCAAGCATCATCTAGAGTAGACATCATTGTGTCAATACTTTCTCCTTATATTTTCCAAGAATAACAACCAAGTGTTGGCCCAATGACTTTCAGGTAATGCTGTGTGAAGCCCTGAATATGAGTATGAATATTTGTGTGTTCTGAGCTTTGGTTTGCCATTGTGTTAACTTCTTTAGAACTGATCTGAAAATGAATTTGGTAAAAGATGTCACACACCCCTACATTGCCTGTGTTCAGAGAAAAAAAAGTGCTATGGCCACTGATCGCTTTTCTCCTTATTTAAATTATTTGGATTATACATTTCTATTGTTTCTCTTGTCATTCTGGGGTAATACTGTAAGTAGGCACTTACATATTACTGTAAGTAGGCACTCGGGGCATGCATACATACACACATACATACATACATACATACATACATATATATATACATACTGCACTCACACACACACACATACTAGTAACATGATCATGTATATAGGCATTTGTATATGTGCACACACACACACACATACGATCATGTGACGGTGAGGTTGGTAATGATAGTTGTAACTTTGAACAAAGGTTGTAAGTTCTTCCAAGGCAGTCATAACTTTAAACTGTCATTAAACAAGTTGCCATAAATCAGGACTACCTGTAATTAGACCACCTGGAATAATATGGATAATAGTCATTGTTTCCATTCTTCATTTGTTTCTACTTGTTCTATCTGATCTGGCAAGAGGAACATACTCTAGCACTGCCCTATGAAACATCATTCCATATGAAATTAGGTCACTCCTAACTTTGCTGGCCTTTGCAAGGTCCCAAAATCTTGGCTTTGCACCCTGGCTTGGGGTCCCATATGTCTGATGAAGCCTGAATAATCATCTGCCACTTTAGAATTTTAAGCATTTCTGGTTTTGGTTCCAGGGGCTTAGATAACATAGTTCAGGTTTCCATGCTGCAAGTCAACACATAGTAGAGGTTCACTGGTTGCTTCCTTTTCATTAGAAGTAATATACCAAAATGTAGTTATCCTGCAGTGAGCAGAAATTGTAGATTGAGTTTGCAACCATGCTAATCATAGTATTGAATAAAACATGATAAGCTTAATTCATCAAACATACCATCTCAAACAAAAACCATGGTGGCCTGAGGTATGAATCCAATCACAGTGATGATACAAAATCTGATACATTGACTGGAACTGAGCCAAACAATGGAAATAGGACAATTGAAGAAGTTCCATTAAGCATGTATGCAGTAGGTTGCAAATGTTATAATTTTGCTGATGTTTCATAATATGATGCTGTTCAGATGCTGGTGTAAATAATCATATGTGACTTCCATAGAAGTTCTGTATTTCATCTTTTTTGTGTGGTTCAGAAAGGGTTCAGAGTACAATCTACAATTTACAGATCTGAAACCTCCGTGAGCAAAGTTAAGAGCAGGACAACACAATCTCTTTTAAAAAGAGAAAAAAAAGTGAATTTGTTTAAATTTACTTAAAAAGGCCAGAGACTATAAAAAAATTCTAGCTACTTGTATGAACCAATCCTCAATACATGTTTTTTTGTCCTCTTAGGAATCCTTCCTACTTTAAAAAATGATGAAGGAGCTTTTGTTTGTATGTTATATTTATCAATATTTATTCCATTAAAAATTGAAATTTACACATCTGTTACCACTACTACTTCTCACAGTTGTTTGATGGGATTTTAATATTATGGTGTTTTTCAGCATAGGCTGGCAAATAATGTTAACATAATTACAGAATAACAGAATTGGAAGGGACCTTGGAGGTCTTCTAGTTCAACCTCCTGCTCAAGCAGGAAACCTTATACATTTCAGACAAATGGTTGTTCAAACTCTTCTTAAAAACCTCCAGTATTGGAGCAACCACAATTTCTGGAGGCAAGTTGTTCCACTGATTGTTCTGTCAGGAAATTTCTCCTTAATTCTAGGTTGGTTCTTTCCTTGATTATTTCCAGCCATTGCTTCTTGCCCTGCCATCAGGTGCTTTGGAGAATAGGTTGGCCGTCTCTTCTTTATGACAACCTCTCAGATATTTGAACACTGCTATCATGTTGAGGTGACCAACCGTCCTCCTTTAGGGAGGACAGTCCTCCTTTTGTAAGTTCTGTCCTCCCTCAAAAAGTGTCCTCCTACATGTCTTCCTTTTTAATATTTGAAGACTAATCTGCAGGGCTTTTCTTTTTCTCATAGAACACTCAGAATGGCGTTCCGGCACCTTTTTTTGATGTTTTTTTTTCAACTTTTACATGAGCTGTGCTACTCCCCCTATTGGCTTTCAAAAGCCAATAGGAATTGCTGCTGAGCGTGCCAAACACCCAATCGGCAAACTTTGCACATGCAAGTTGTCTGCAGCAAAGGCGAATTGGCAGGAACTTAGCACCCCTGCCTGCTACCCAACTACACCATCTCCTAGTTAGTTTCGAAGATACCGTGCTGTGGGAACTGTGGGGCCCTCTCTACATGGGGCTGCACAGGTGGGTGGTGGTGCTGGCGGGGCGGCTGCAGGCGGGGTGTGTCGATAGCGGGTTGCCTCCCAGGGCTGGAGCTGGCGTGGCTGGTGCTTTGGGAGCTGCGGGGCCCGCTCTACATGGCAGGGCAGTGATGTTGGCAGGGTGGCTGTGGGCGGGGGCATGGCAGCGGTTGACCTTCCATGGGCTGAGCCAGTTTTTACAATATTTTTTTCTTCAATTTATTTGTATTTTTTTTTGTATTTAATTTTATTTATATGCCGCCCAATCCCAAAGGACTCAGGGCGGCGTACAGAGTTAAAACAATCATAAAACAATAAAATAATAAAATAATACAGTCATACCGCGAGTCCGATCATATCCCGCCCCCCCCCAGGGACATCAGCCCCAGGCCTGCCGGAACAGGAGAATTTTAACGGCTTTCTTAAAGGCCGGCAGGGTGGGAGTAGTTCGAACCTCGGGGGGAAGTTGATTCCACCAGGTCGGAGCCACCACAGAAAAGGCCCTTCCCCGAGGGCCCGCCAGCCGACATTGTCTGGCCGACGGGACCTGAAGGAGGCCCAATCTATGGGACCTCACCGGTCTCTGGGAACTATGCGGCAGAATGCAGTCCTGTAAGTAACCTGGCCCTATGCCATGAAGGGCTTTAAAGGTGATAACCAACACCTTGAATTGCATCCGGAGACCCACAGGAAGCCAGTGCAGCTCGCGGAGGATAGGTGACACGGGGCGTATCTTGGCGCGCCCACAATCGCTCTCGCGGCTGCGTTCTGAACCAACTGCAGCCTCCGAACGCCCTTCAAGGATAGCCCCATGTAAAAACGTTGGTCACCTTAATCATGTCAATTTTGATTTTATGGAGCCTGGATAAAGTTTTGGGGGCCCTCAGATGTCTTAAGACCACATTTTAAGACCACACTTTCTTAGTTCATATATTATGGTGATATTTTTACATGTAAATTTTGGCAGTAGTAAGCATAAACTCATTTCCTATAGGGAAATCCTATTCAGATCAAATGTTGCCAAGATTGAAAAGGAACAAAAGCTCTGTAATTGGTATCAGTGGACAGAACCATTAGAATCAAATACCAAATGACCATTTTAATACTTAAACAAAACCCAATGCAGATCCCAGTCTCTCTTCTTCTAGCAAAACAGGGGCAATTCTTGCTTGCATCTTTGAAGTGTGCTCCAGCATTTGATCACTGACACCACAAGCCAAAAGGTTCTCATAAGAAACAGTCAATGTAGAAATTCTTTCTATGTTAAAATCAATACAAGAGCCTTTTCTCATGATGAGACTAAAAATAACACAAAGGGGATAAAAGAACAATTTTTTAATCTAAATCTACAAACTCAGAAAATGACTACAAAGAAGGAACTAGCAACCCAGAAAATAGAAGGAAAATCAAAGGAAACAGATCCAAAGATGAAGGACCTAAAGAAAGGAACTAACAGAGAGATTCAGACAAATGAAGAATTAGAAGACGTAGCGATAATATTAGAAATGGAAAAGATATCTTACCTGTCAAGATCTCAGAACATACTTGAGGATTAGAAAGAAAAGCTGATTAAATGGAAGATAGAGCTGTTAGGAGAATTGTGGGAAATTGGAGAAGGAGGGAGGCTGTTTAATGAATATCAATAGGCTGAGCATCCTTCCAAAGATACTTTAGTCAAATTGTCTTTCTTATTCAAAACAATATACACAATAATAGAGGAAGAGTTACTTGATGATTCAAATTCATTGACTTGGAAAGTTAGTTGGCAAAGGAAAAAAGCTAGAGTAAGAGTGAAGAAAATAGAGGTTTTGACCCATTACATGGGATGTTATACTATTAATCAGATGTTTGAATATGGCTGAGAATATATAATTGTTAGAAATATAAAGTATTATTATTATAACTAGAAAGATAGGATTTGTAATTAGAATATTGTATTTTGGTATGAGAAGGGAAATACAAAAACGCTAAGAGCGTTTGAATAAGGAAAGCTTTTGGTTACCCAAATATAACTTAGTATGAGACATTATAAGTGATAGAGACATTCTGAACACTGATGGGAAATTAATTTTTTTTAAAAGCGGGAAAAGCAGGATATTAATTAAACAAATGGATATTTGGTTAGAAAAGATATTTTAAATTGACATTATTGATATTATTAGGAAAATGTATTCAATTATATATGTATTAACAACAATAAGAATTGTATTTGCCTAATGTGGGAAAATATGTACTATTGGAAGAAGAGAGGAAGCATTGGATGGTGTAATATTGGGCCTAGATTGAAGAAGTTAATATGTACCACTGAATTACTAATGGACCCAGACAACATGTTGTTTGTTAAGTACTTATGATTGAAAAACTAGAAAATTAATAAAATGTTTATATATATATAAAAACAAACAGCCAATGTAAAGCAAGGAAGGAAAGAAGAAAAATAAAAGAATCCCAAATGCTGAAGTTGGATGTTAAAATTAATTCCAAATTCACTGTCCAGAATCCATGTTCAACTTGGTTTTGGAGAACTACAAAATTCCTGCAGGATCTCCAGATAAGTGGAAAATATTATGATTCAGGCACATTGTTATCACTGTAGGTTCGTAATTGCCAACCTATATTTAAATTGTAGCCCTCGTTAATGATTCAGAGAAGCAGCCAAGCACACACATGTGGTTACTGAAAAGTGCCATTGAATATTATTCAAATTTGAATAATATTGCGAGCCAGTTATATTGGGCAGAATGTTACCTTAAAATAAAAAAAATCATTCAAGTTTGTTGAAGAGATCAGATACACTCTATCTAACATCTATCTATCATGGGGAGAACAATCCTGAATGCAGGATCTGGGTGAAGGGTGGATATTTGAAGCTAAGATGCCATTGCAAAGCAGAATGTCCATTGAACCACAATGACAACAACTGCAGATAAGAAGAGGCAATTTTTGGCCAAATTCTTTTCAAGGGAGTTAAGATTGCCATCCTGAGACTGGTATAGTTTTTGAGCCTTTTCAGGACATAAAAGGGATCAAACTGCCCACAATACTTTTCCAAAGTCCCCTCCTTATCATCCTATCTCCCTTCCTGGCATTTTATAGTCTTTCAGCTATCCTCCTGAGGAACATTTCCTCCATAAATGTCCTGGAATCAGACAAAACCCACTCTCTGCTTTGGGTTCGGGAGAGAGTGAAAAGTGAAAAAAATCCTTAGAGACACTACTCTAAGCTTCCATAGAGAAAATATGAAAAAGAAAGACAGCTAAAAATAATTTAAAGTCTCTCCTTCATCAAGCTAAAGGGAAAAGCTATTACATTTGTATTGTTTTACAGTCTGTCTGTCTGTCTGTTGTCTGTCTGTCTGTCTGTCTATCTATCTATCTATCTATCTATCTATCTATCTATCTATCTATCTATCTATCATCATATGTTGGCCTGTCTATCATCCATTTCATACAAAGACAACACACACACACACACACACAGTTGGCAGCCTGGACTGTTATTAGGGTTGGTTTGATCCATTGCTGCAGCCTGCCTAACCCTCTACAGCTGGTGTGGGAGGAGGAACTGACCTAGACATCAGTTCATTTTTTGTTGTTATTATCCAATTCAGCTCCTGATTTTTTTTTCAACCTTGGAATTAATTGCAACGTAATGAATTGCATGCATGAGGATAACTTGAGCGGTCATAAAATGGCAAAGAAACGGAAACCGTAAATTGGACTGCTACTTGTAGCACACCCATTTTATTTGAATTTCTCTCGTAGGGAATATTATCAATTTTATTTGCCTTTTCTATCTCCAACTTTTATTGGGCTGTCTCTCGTGGAAAGATAGAGAGCACAGGCCATATGTTTCAGGGATTTGTTATCTATTTATTTTCTCTGCCATTTCAATCCTGGTGCTTTCTTCATCTGCTGAATTGACAACCTGCTCATATTTTACCATAAAATTCCATGAAGTACCAATTCACTTTTCTAGTGCTAAAAATAAATGCTCCACTCTTGACTTAGGCAATGAAAATGTCTTCCTCTGCACTGTTTCAAATTACATTGACATATTCAATTTTGGATTCAGTTATCAAGAACGACAATTAGCATACTTTAAAAAAAGCATTTTTTTTAAAAAAAAATAACAGCAGGGAAGATATCTATAGATTTGAGATTGCAGTAGTTTTACTCTTTGCAGCAATGACACAGTATCACAAGGATTTTTCCTTAGAAGTGAAAATGACATTTTGAGTGCTTTATAAAATACTTCCATTTCAATGTTTTATTTTATTTTTTACATTTTATTTAAATGTTTTTGTTCTTCATGAGTGTTATTCCAAAACCGGATTCAAATTAAATTCTAGATAAGAGAAATATATAGATATATAAAATATTATTTTGTTGTCTTGTTCTTGCATGATGTTTGGTGATATCATTACTAATACATGAGACTATAGTGGCAGTGTTATTAACAGTATTTATTGGTTTTAACTGGTTTTGTTTTTATGAGTATTTTATGGGTGTTTCATTGTCTTTATTGTATGCTATCAAGGTCATGGGAATAGGCAATAAACAAATGACAGTAACATTCATAAATTAAATAAATCAATATCCCAAATTACAAGGAAAAACATCGTTTAGCTACTAGACAATTGTGATTAACAGCATCCAATGAATAAACAAACAAACAATAGCTAAAGAGTTTGGTCTCTGTGTATTATACTGAAAGGCACTGTTGTGAGCTAGATAGCTTAAGGAATCTTTTTTTTTTTTATTGAAAATTTTTAAATTTTTACAAAAACAAATCCCCTTCCCATACCCCCCCCAACCCTACCTCACCCCCCTCCTCCCCAACCTCCCAAACCCTCCCCTAGACTTCCCAGAGCTGAATACAGGCTTAATTGAGAAAAAAACTTAAAACACTTTTAAAACCTAAACAAATTTAAATACAATCATCATTCTATATAAACTCCCTCCAAAAACGCAAATTTAAACATTACTTTCTTTGAATATCTATAGCTATAATGTAAAATCTAATTTCTCCCTCTTTCTTTATCCTAATACAAAAAAATAAACATATAAACCTTTGTTGTACCATTAAAACTAAATACTCTTAGAAAACTTAAAGTAAATACATATTTCCTTCAATCTTCATCATCTTCTCACCTATCCAAAAAAAAAAAAAAAACTTAAAAATCCTAAACAAATCTAGACACATTTAGTTAAACAAATTATTTTCTCTTAAAAATATTAATAATAATATTTAAAAGCTTGAAACACTTTTAAATCCTAAACAAATCTAAATACAATCATCATTCTATATAAACTTTCTCCAAAAACACAGATTTAAGCATTACTTTCTTTCCTAAACAAATCTAGACATTTAATTAAGCAAATTATTTTCTCTTAGAAATATTAATAATAATATTTAAAAACCAAATTTAAGCATTACTTGAAACTTAAACAAATTATACTCCCTTCGAAACACAAATTTATTAGAATCCCCTCACTGAAATAAACAAATTATAATCCCTTCAAAACACAGGTTTAAACAATATTATCATTAAAGGTTTAAAACTTAAAACTGAAATATATTATTATCCCAAAACACATATTTAGACATTACATAAGACATTTTCCAAAAACGATATAAGTTTTACTTCTCCCACAATCTCAATAGTAAACTTCTTGTCTAAAGTTCTCATTCAATGTCCATAATTTTCTGTCCAATAACCAGTTGCACCCACTATAAACACAAACTTCTTATCTAAAATTTTCATTCAATATCCATAATCTTCTGTCTAATAGCCAGTTGCATCTACTATAAGCACAATCCATATGGTCTCTCTTGCCCGCAAGCATCGAAAAAAATGCGTGGAATTCTGCCCTTGAAGATCGCTCCAAAGAGTTTGTAAGTCCTGGTTGACCCACCAGCTCAGGAATCAGTACCTGTGAAACTTCCTCAACCTCCTTCTTCTGTTGGTCTTTCTCTTTACATTTATATGTTACTTTTTCTTTACATTTATATGTTGCACAAGTCTCAGGGACCGATACCTGTAAAACTTCCTCAGTAAATTCCTCCTTGTGTTGATCTTCACAGTTGTAAGTTGTACAAGTTATCCTCTGCCCGTTCCTCTCTTGTTGGTGCCCCTCAAGCTGAAATTTCCCAATTTCGATTTCAGGCAGCAATTCCACCCTTGAAGATTGCTCCAAAGACTTTGTAGGTCTAACTTCTCCCAGAGCTACCCTTGAAGATTGCTCCAAAGACTTTGTAAGTCCAACATCTCCCAGAGATTCAGAGACCGCTGAATATGAAACTTCCTTAACCTTCTTCTGTTGCTGCTTTTCTTTGGAGTTATGTGCTACACAAGTTGTCTTCTGCTCCTCAATCTGGACTTGTTGAGACCTAATAGATGGCGATGCACATACCCCCAGGACCGAAGTATAAAAATCTTTTGCTTGAGAAACAGTATTAAGTCTATGACATGTCCCCAGGTAGTTCACCACCATTCCAGTCGGAATATCCCATCTGAATAGAATTTTTCTCTTTTTAAGTTCATTTACTAGAAAAGCAAACTCCTTTCTTCTTCTTAAAATTTTAGATGGGATCTCCTTAAAAATTATGACATCTTGTGAAGCAATTTGAAATCTCTTCTTATAATAGGCTTGCACAATTTGATTGCGTAAGGATCTTTTACCAAAGTAAATTACCACATCTCTTGGCAGATTCTTCTGTGCTGCCACCACAGAGTTAACCCTAAATAATTTTTCAATTTCACTAAGTATTCCCTCTTTTTCTTTATTCAAAATCAATGCAAAGTCCTTTGCAACCATTTCTTTCAAATCTTCTTGCAAAGACTCTTCCAGGCCTCTGATTCTTAAGGCATATTCCATTTGTCCATATTGAAGCATAAGAATCTCATTTTCCATTTCTTTTTCCATACTTTCAATTTTCCCCTCCATTATGTCCACTTTTTCAGCTACCTCTTCCACATGGGAGTTCACCTTTTCAAGAACAGAAGCAACTCCTTCTAAAGCCAAAACAAAATCTTGTCTCAAGATCTTATTATTTTCCTCTAAAATCTTTTTCATTTCTGCCCTAATTTGAATTATAACATCTCCCATCATGTTTTGCAAATCCTTCATAGTTATTAGCTGACCCCCAGAAGAGGGTGAAACTGTTGATTTAGAAGCTGTAGAAATCCCTGGACGCTTTGGAGCCATCTTAAAGAAAAACCTTTAGCCCTTCTTAAAAAATTATAAAAATTCCTTCAAAAATCATAACTCCCTCCAAAGAAGGTCATTATAATAAAAAGAAAAAAGGGAAAAGAAAAAAAAAGGAAGAGAAAAAGAATTAAAAAAAGCTTTACTCCTTCTTAAAAATTGCAAAAAATTAAACAGAAAAAAGTCCTTCAAAAAAGAGTCATTACAATATAAAGAAGGGAGAAGAAAAAAAAAATAATAATAATAATAATAATTAAATAGAAAAAGTCCATTCCAAAAAAAAAATACTTAGAGATACCAAAAACAACCATTCCAATCATAAGAAAATAAAAAGGGAAAGGGAAAGGAAAGAAAAAGAAACACCAAAAAGCCTGCCGGTCAGCATTCTAACTTCAAAAAAAAAAAAAACACCGAGAGATTTGCCGATCGCCATTTTACTTTCCCTTTCAACAGAGAAAAAAAAAAAAAATAAAATAAAAAGAGAGAATAAAAATAGAAGCAAGTCTTAAAACTTAAAATCCAAATAAATCAAAGAAAGCAAAAACTAAATCCTCTACTCAGCTCTGTCCGTTTATAAAAAAAAAAACTCACCAGTTCTCTTTAAGCACGGAGGTGTTTGCAGCGGCTCGTTTTGTCCCTGAGGACAAAAACAGCTGGGAAGCGGAGACAAGTCCGAACTCCGTGGGAGCACTCCTTTCACCCCCCCAAAAAAAACTTGGGGGGTGCAAAAGAGGCTCTACCACTATTCAGACACTCTCTACCCCCCCCCTTTGCCCGGGAGGGGGATTTTGAACCGCTGAACAGCTGGTGTCTGCTGTTCATAGCGGTTCTTACACTTACCCAGGAAAGACGGCTACAAAGTAGCCGCCATCACGCGCGCAAAATCCACCGGAAGCCTCGATAGCTTAAGGAATCTTAATACAAAGAAAACTTGAACTAGGAAGGTAGAAAACTGCAATTTTCCTATCTCCAGGTTCAATGTCAGGACAAGACACTGATTTTCATCCAAAACTACCATACACCAAAATATTTGTCCTCAAATTTTTTCTTCAAGGGCTTGAATATGAAGGAAAACCGAACATAAATATTTATGTGGCATCTGCTGCACAAAGGTTAATGTCTTTTCTTTGACTGGGCAGGACAATTCTCTAAACATTTGAACAGTTCTGGACCCAGTTTTTCCCCATTACAGATAGCCCTCGACTTACGGTCACAATTGACCCCAACATTTCTGTTGTTAAGTGAGACATTTGTTGAATGAATTTTGCCACACTTTATAACCTTTCTTGCCTCCATTGTTAAATGAACCATTGCAGTTGATAAATTAGTAACCAGGTTATCAAGTGAATCTGGCTTCCCCATTGACTTTGCTTGTCAGAAGATCTCAAAAGGTGATCACATGATCTTGGGACACAGCAACAATCATAAATATGAACCAGTTGCCAAACATCTGAATTTTGATCACATGATAGTAAACAGTGTTGACTAATGCAGGGGTCCCTAACCCCCCGTCCATGGACCAATACTGGGCCATGGCATGCCAGCAACCAGTCCACACAAACAAGCAAAGCCCCATCCGCAGCATGCAGACAGCACACAAAACCACGCACCTTCCAGTCCATGGAAAAACCTCTCTCCATGGAACTGGTCCCTGGTGCCCAAAAGGTTGGGGACCTCTGAACTAATAGCTCCTGATAAACCTGGCCCCATGAATGCATTCAATCTTCTTTTAAAGCCATCCAAGCTAGTGGCTACCCACATATTTTGTAGCAATTATTCCATAGGTTGCACTGTGTGAAAAATGTCATTGTGTGAAGTAAACAGCTTCTTTGGGTAATTGTTAAACTAATGTTATTGTACACACAAAAAACCTTCCCCTTCTATGCTGTCTCCGCATCATGCAAGTTTATACACCTTGATTAAATCCCTGAACAGCTGTCTTCTGTCTAAGATTTTTTTTTTTAAATCCTTCTTGTCTTTTTTTGTAAAGAAGATATTTGGTTCCCTGAATACTTTGGTTGCTCTACTTTTCCAGGTCTAATCTATTCTTTTTTCAAATGCAGCAATCAGAATAATACAGAGTTCCAGATGTGGAAGTAGCAATGATTTATATAAGATATGTTGACAATTTTATTTTCAGTCTCTTTCCTAATGTCCTCTACCATGGAATTTAGCTTTTTCATAGCTGCATCAAATGAAATTGACATCTTTATTGAGCTAATCTTCACTATGTTCTCAGACTTCATTCATCTGCTTAACCCTGCACTGCTTATCAAGATCATTTATGAACAAGTTAAAAAGAACAAATCCTAACACAAATATTTGAAAGACCACTTCTTACTTCCCTCCATTAAAAAACCCCATTTATTCCTATGTTTGCTTTCTGTTTTCTAATCAATTAGTAAGCTATAAAAGGATATTCTTCTATCTTATAAATACCTCTATCTTATGCTTACTCAAGAGCTGTTTAGCAGTGGACCATCACCAAATGTTCTTTGAAAAGCCAAATATGCAATATTACCTTCGTCCACATATCTGCTGACACCCAGAAAACTCTAGAATATTGTTAAGACAGAATTCATAATTGTAAATCCATGCTGGTTTTCCTTCCTGTAAATTTTGTTCCTTTAGGTACCAGTACTTAGGCTTTTTTTTAACCACTGTTTTCACCAAGTTGAAAAGAACAGAAATTAAGCTGAGCAACCTATAATTTCCTAGATCTGTCTTGGATTTTTTTTTTAAAAAAGTTGTTTTTCTACTCTTCTGGAACTAAGCCTAATTTGGGAGGCAAATTACAACTCTTTTGCTAAGAATTCAGCAATTTTATGTTAGAGTCCTTTAAAAACTCTTGGTGGATGTATCAGGACCCTGTGATTTGTTAGTGTGTCATCTTTCAAGATGTCTTAGAGCAGAGGACCCCAACTTTTCTGGCACTAGAGATCAGTTTAAGAAAAAAAAATTGTCTTCCACAAACATGTGTGTTTGTGGTTTTACACACAACTTAGATACCATGCATGTGCAGATGAAGCTTCGCTCGCTTGCCCACCCACTGTTTGTATGGCCTGGTTCCTAACAGGCCATGGACTGGTATTGGTCTGTAGCCCGGAGATTGGGGACCCCTGTTTTTTTTTTTTCTCAGTTGCTTTGTTTTTGGATTTCTCCTTGAGAAAGTCAGTACAGACTCAGGTAACTTCCTATATCCTCAGATGTAAATAATTTATTCTGTTTCTCTGCAACTGCAGACTTCTTTTGAAAAAGTTAGGTTAGAAGCAGGCAGGAAAGGACATAAAGTTCTAATAAGTAGGCTTATTGCAGAGCAGCAAATGAAGCCATTATAAAAGAGTTCCAGCTATTACTAGCTATCAAATACAAGTCCCGTTTATAAAGACATCAAGGTTTTATTGGACCTGTTTACCTGCACATATGCTGTGACAGACTTGAAATTCTCTCTCTCTCTCTCTCTCTCTCTCTCTCTCTCTCTCTGTGTGTGTGTGTGTGAGTGTGTGTGTGTGTGTGTGTGTTCCATGTTTTTATAACAGATTGGTCCATTTTCAGACTGCTTGCCTCTGCCTTGGTGTAGAATATACAATCTGTATATGGTACTAGATAATTTATTTTATTCGCTTGTTACCAACAGCCCAATAGCATCCTGGGCTGATTGCTTCCTTTAACTACCCAAAGTCACTAACAGTCAGGCAGCATATACATTTAATAAATCATCATTATTATTAATTAGTATGCTTTGACCCCCCCCCCCCCGCACACACATTCTATTATTTTTTTAAAAAAATTCTTATTGTCACCTGTGCTTTTTTCTGCTAGAGTTTATGTTCTTTTTTATTCCTCCCATTAAGACAGCCTTCCTATTTTGTGAAGGAAGCTTTTTAAATTTTTAAAGCTGCTTGGACATCCTTAGAAACAGGCAAGTTGATTCTTTCTTACATTGTATATATACAGTCTAATTGAGCCTTAGTCTTCAAAGTTTTTAGTTTGTTTTTTTTAAAGAAAATATTTATTTCTTTTAATTTTCAGTTTAGGTAGCAGACAAGAATATATTGGAAAATCAATTTTATTCTAGCAACAGGAAACAAACAGCTGATGTTGGGAAAAGAACTAAAGAAAGATCACAAATGTGGTCAAACTCTTAGTCCCCAGGCTTTTTGAAAACGTTGTTCTTACAATTGTCCCCCTGCTTCTGCATTCCATATATGCGTGGAAAATGTATGCATATATGTATAAAATGTTATCGTTCAGCAGCAGCACATATCAGAATTCATTCATTGTTCCCATAAATCATAGGCTTCCAGTGAATTCATAATTCACATAAATCTGTAATTCCCGTAAATCTGTCTCCAATAAATTGGAGCCATTATTCTTATTAACACATACACACATACATTCTTTTCAGAGCTTATAAAAATGCAATTCATCTCTCTATAAACCTATTACTAGAATTTCATGAGTAGCTTTTCAAGACAGGAAATTGACCATATTTAGTACACTATGCATTTTTTCCAATCCCTAAATTACCAAGGAATTTTCACTTATCTGCTAGAAGTAAAAAAAAAAAAGATAAATTCTCTATTATATAATTAAGCATTAATTCCTTTGAAAATATACAATGTGTAACTCTGGAACATATTCTACTCTTTGCTTTGTTATAATCCTTGCTTCTTTTAGTATTTTCTTCCACAAAGGTACAACTTTTTGACATATTTGTTACATATATTAAAAATGTTCCATTCTGTTAACAACTCCTCGAACATTTTGTCAGTTGTAAGATAAT
Source organism: Crotalus tigris (assembly GCF_016545835.1). Classification (NCBI taxonomy): domain Eukaryota; kingdom Metazoa; phylum Chordata; class Lepidosauria; order Squamata; family Viperidae; genus Crotalus; species Crotalus tigris. Next base: position 4,084,396 of record NW_024096545.1, on the reverse strand, counting down.
TGCATTCTACTCAGTGCTTTTTTTGTAAAAAAAAAAAAAAAAAGGTGCCGAAACTCACACACATCATACAACCCACCTTGCCTACCCTACAAAGTTCCATCCCAAAAAGGTGCCGGAACTCCGTTCTGGGCGTTCTATGACAAAAAAAGCCCTGATTATACTAATTGGAGTTAACCGCCACCGCTGTTCTCTCTTCCACCACAGCTCTTGCCTAGAAGTTGATAAACAGCTTCCTGATTGCCACTTATTGTTTACTGTTTCATGGTATGAGACTGCAGTGGCTTATGTGATTCGGATGCTGAGTCAGAAGACCATGGAGAGGTTGGCAGCTTGGCAGTTCAAAAGCTGGGAGTGTGAGCCACGTGATAGAATAAACTCCTGTCAATTTGTCCCAGCTTCTGCCAACATACAGTTCGAAAACATGCAAATGCAAGTAGATAAATAGGTACCACTTCAATGGGAAAATACTGGGGACATGAAAGGAGCCTTCTCAGGCATCCTCTGGGCAATGGCGATGTCACTGGCTAATCCTTTCAACTCGGAAGTGCCTTGATAGGTGCTTCTGGCACAAATGTATTAGTACCATTTCATATGACTTATTTGTTTCCATAGGTCTGTATTCTAAGTGTTTTTTACATATACAAGGAGATTTTATATTTTTCAAGAATAACAAACATGCACAAACATATATTTGAGATTTCTCCTTTAGGCTGTGCAGAGTATCTAAATATTAACTTTTCAAAATCTAAAAACAGTAAGATGTTGACAGACTTACGTCTTTTTTTTAATTAAAAAAAGATTTAAGTTAGAATCATGTTAACCAAAATAATCCTATTTATTTTATTTATTAAACAAACCCACACACAGTTTGTGTGACTCACTGTCTTTCTTATAGAAACATCTTATCCTACAAAGACTGTCATGACTCCATGATGTCAATCTGGGCAATTCCATATTGCTCATTAATTCCTGGAGATATCATTAAGGATATTTGGATGGAAGGGGAGATATCTTCTGTCAATGCTGGATATTGATTTCTCCAAGCCGGAAACATAGCTTTTGTAATCATATTATCTAGATTGACTTTTTAAAATAAGTTCCTTAGGAAGAAAAAGCAGAATCTCTAATTTGTCTTATAGATTTATCTAACCCTTGTACATATTCTGTGTATTCCCCTATTTTATGGAACCTTCCCACATAAATGGAGTAATATATCCCAAATTTCCTATTTGGTAATATAAAAATGTATTTATTTATCAGATTGATTTGCCATCCATCTTGCATTTCAGGTGACTCTGGATTCCCTCATTCTGTTTCTGAGTCTAATATAGAATATTTCTATTAACTCTTATTTTTTTTAAATTAAAATACAAGGTGTTAATTTTTCTTTGCCATAGCATGCATATTTTATCGCAAAACTATCTCTCATTTTGGTCATGTCATATGGGAGAATTCATTGGAGAAAGCAATTATGTTTGAAGGAGTTAGCGGTCAAAGGATATATGTTATGCTACATTCTACCCCTATGCTCTTCATTTCTGAATGTAATACATTTGATACATATAATATTCTTTTTAATCCTGATCATTTGGCTTATATATTCACTTCTTATCTTTGATTTCAGGGTGACCTATCTTGCTCTTAACAATGTTTGCTTCTCAGCATTTTTGTTTCTTTTTGTTTTTTTAATGTCAAAACCTGAGCTTAATGTTGTTTCACTTGGCTGGAGTTCAAATGAGAAAATGGGATGCTTCCATTTCAGGAACACTCCAAAATCAATGGAGCATGACCTGAAATATTCATTGGAACAATTTCTTGTTTGCTGCAGTTGAATAAAAAAAAATTTTTTTTTGAAGCTCAAATACAGATCAGCCTTGAATGATGCCTACCTGAGTAATATGTAAATCCTTTCATTAAGGATTTAATTAAAGCTGCCCAAATATCAATACATTTTACAGCTTTTCATTTGATTTTCCAATGCTTTCTGCAAAAAATTATCTTCCAAACTATTTGTTTTTAATCCTTTCTAATTTATATGTTTCCTGTAATACAATCAGAGAGGGGTTGAAAGATCTTAAACAAATGTTGTCTTTTTTTTATGCTGACCACTGGTTCAAAGAAGCAATCATCTGTTCTGCATCGATTTCATATTATGTTTTTTTTGTTCCTTACCAAGAAATATTTTATTTTTCATTTATTTCTTAGATTTTATCTAGATTTTTTTAAATCCAGCTTTATTATTTTTGTAGGTAACGCAAGGCAGTGAACACACCTAATACTCCTTCGTCCTCAATAATAATCCTGTGAGGTGGGTTGGGCTGACAGATAGTGACTGGCCCAAAGTCACCCTTAAAGCAGGACTAGAATTCACAGTCTCCTAGTTTCTAGCCCAACACCTTAACCATTATACCACATTTACACTTTTAATAAAATGTGTTATTTGGAAAAAGCATTACTAAATCTTTTGAGATCTAGCTTTCATGCCTAAGGTGGGACTAGAACTCATAGACTCTTTGATTCTAGCCAAATCTGTCATATAAGCATATAGATTTCCAATTAAATTAATAGAAAATATAGGAAATATTTTCTGATTATCTATCCTTCTTTAAAACACTATTCCTTCTCTATTCTTATCTCATCTTCCAAACCTATCTCTCTACTCTGCCCTACCCTTCCTTATGCAATGTGTGAATAACTGCTTTTTAATTTATTTTCATTTCTTTAAGTAATATGGCTGCCCAACTCAAACATTGCAATTCTGGGCAGCATAGAGTAGATCCAATAGAAAGAAAAAAAAAACATTTCAGTTTAAATCCAATCAACCATTAACAGAAAATCAGAGACCTATATTTGTATCTACTTCTGGATAGGAACTCCAATCATCCTGGCCTTAAAGCCCAAGAAAAAATGAAGACCAACCAGTTTGGAGCCAATCATACTTTAGGATTAGGGAGATCATTCCAGATTGTTTTAGGAGATTAAATAAATCCTCTGTTTTATCTAAAAGGAGAGATGCTGTGTTGAGCTCAAGTCTCCCCACTCCCTAGCCAATTGTGTCTCTCTATTACCTTCTATAAAATATGTCTCTTTATTTTTTTTCTTTCATATTTCCCAACTAACAATGAACACTTATTCTGTAACACCGAATCTTCTTATATTTCCCCAGCTACAAAATGTTCTTTTATCTTATTATCTTTTGGAGAGTTACAAAATACAGGATTCTGGAAGTCCAAGGTTATGTTTTATTAGTCATTCAAGCAATATTCTGATTGTTTTTTCTTTTTTTAAATAATTCTTTGGTAAGAGGTTTAAATGCTTTCCTTCCCTGTAGTTTAACAGGGCTAGCACATTTAAAAACAGCATTGTATCTCTGTTCCATTTTATCTCTTTCAGGTCATAAGCTCTTTGCACTTTTTTGTTTCTCACATGGGGATTCACACATCTTATTATGTCATTTTCTCTAAAAGCTGAAAGTCTAGCAAAGGGCATTAATCTTGGAGATAAGTTATCCAATTAACTCAGTATTTTCTGCATTTTCTCTGATGCCTTTTACATCTTAAATCATTTCTTCTATTCTGGTCCTAGACATCTATCAAATCTAATGTCTGTAATTTTGAGGGGAAGTTTTCCAATATCAAGCTCATTTTTCATAGCAGCATCAGATGCTTTACCAGCTATCTCAGTGACCTTTGATATTTGATAAGACATTCATTTCTGTTGTTTATTAATTTGTTCAGCCATATCCACCAAATCCTTTCCCATCTTTTTAGCCAACTTTTAGCTTTCCTTAAGTTGCTTAAGCTTATCTTTTATTGAATCAAAATCCAAACCCTTTCCGGGACTGAGTATAATTTTTGAGCATCCTCTTGAGATAGGAAGTGCTGTTCTTGCTGTATTTGTTTATCTAATGTAAGCTTTAATTCCTCTGCCTCTTTGTAAAGTTCCTTTTTAAAATATATATATATATTTATTTAACTTTGTTGCTTAGCAGGATTCCAACCAGATCTGAATGGTTAAAATTACCAAAGGAGCCGAGTCAGGAAGAGAGCAAATGTCGCAGCGTGCCATTTTTATGAGAGCTACCAATTCTCTTTGCCACCCCACTCCCCAAATAATTGATGTATTACTACTTGGCCTTCTTTCTTTTCAATCTTTTTCATCAGATCCATCCTTTTGAAGAATGTTCTCCCTTTGTAGTGCTATGTTGAATCCTTTGGTGTTTCCCACTTGCATTTGTGCTACATGAAATAACATTATGGTTCCTATTTCTGTTGGTTCCACATCACTTCCATATCACACTGATAGTCACTGTATAGGATTAAATGTAGGGTCGCCTTTCATCTTCTTGGCTTCAACCCTAGTTGTGCTCTAGCTCAGTCATTTAAATATGTAAACTTTTGGCTTCTTTGTTGTGGCTTGAGTAAAATTGTGCTTGGACTATGTGAAGACCTCTATTATTACAACAGCTTCCTATACACACCTGCACTGACAGGAGGGTGTTCAACTTGGCTTAATTGTCCTTTGGTTAGCCTCTGTGATTATGTTATATTACATTACTTTTCTGTTAAGAAATTATATTGATATATTCTGAGCCATTCTATTTTTTTAAAAATAGTTCATGTAAATCTTCAGCTGCCATACTCCCTATCTTGGGAAGCTCTTAAATAATCCTTCACCAGGTGTTGAAATAATTTGATTCAAATTCTACTGTGTATTTCACTGTTAAACTAGTCCTTTGTGCTTCTGATTACTAGAAAAGTTCCTGTGAACTCTAAACATCTGGAGGCAAGTATGGACAAATTCCTTTCTCAATCCTCATAGAATGTAATGATGAGAAACTCTTATTCCCCTGAAAGCTTCTCAGCATTGTAGCAGTTCCAGATGGCATTTGATATAAAGTCCCATGGTGGAATATGACAGTCATCTGAACTGGATTACCTACTTTGGATGTTTGCGATGATTTCATTGGTAGCTGAACCAATATAATCTCTAGCTTTGCTAACAGAAAAACAATGTGTTTGGCATTTTTTCCTTTGTTGAACATGGATGAGAAAGAAGGATCGACTCTGCAGTATGCTGCATGAAGATTAAATTTCACAACAAATGCAGAAAGGGCATTGCAGTAGTCAGAAATTCTATTTGACCTTCAGAAGACTAAATGAATAGATTAAGAAAAAGCAGGAATCAAGAGCTAAATTAGGAACAGAAGTCATAAAATGAATCCAAATGCCAACATAAAAAGATAACAGTACCTTTAAGGAAGACTGATTTATGTTAATTTAATTCATGCAGCTTGACTGGGGTTTGGTGAAGTTTGTCCAGCTAATGTTTTTCTTGGCCCTCCTCTATTCCAGTTTTCTGTTTCAACTAATTTCAGGAGTCTATTTTTTTTCCTTTTGTCACAAATTTTGTATCTCAAATTTCACTTCTTGCAGTCAATTCATGTATGTGTCCACTTCTGTGTCTCAGAGGCATTCCAGACCATTCCACGTCAAAATCACATGGATCAACTGTTCTTGGATTAAATAATGGTTCTGCCCAAGCCACTTCCTCTATTCAACCATATTCTGGCCTTCAATTCAAATTTGCCTAGAAACAATAGAACATTTGCCTAGAAACAATAATTCATCCTGAGTAGACTCTCTTCATCTTCTGATTCATTTAAATCACATTGATTCATGATTCCCCTCAGTTTTTCTATTCCATAACTATATTTCTAGTAAAACGGTTGATATGTTAATGAGATAGTGAGATAGTTCTCAAATAGCCAAAAACATCTTTGAATTTGCTACATCTATAGCACTGCTGGAAAAACACCTTGTATGGTCATAAATCTCTGATGAAACTATTGATTTAATGAAAAAACAACGGACAGTGAAGAATACCAGAAGTTTCAATAATAAACTGGAGTACATTGAACTTTGCAAGACCATAAGAAAACATATCCAAGAAGAAACGCATCAGTTTAACATTGAAGAAAACAAAGGGATTAATAGAGCAAAAGGCAAGCCTATGAATACAAGAAAGGTTTTTGCATTAAAATGTGAAGATGGCTCTGTGCGTAGAACAAGACAGTTAGAAATGTTAGAAATAATTGGAAAATTCTATTCAGAGCTATAGAAAGATCAAGATCACTCAAAATAACTATATTTTGAGTGATATACCCACAAAGAGGAAATGCCAAATATCCTAGTGGAGGAAGTATCAAGTGCCATAAAATCAATGAAAAATGGCGAAGCTTCAGGAAATGACTATGTTACAGTTAAATGCTGAAACCTGGTGGTCACAGTTTGTACAAGATACTACCAAAACAATAATCAAGATGACTCAGAGAAGAAAAAATACTTGATGCATGGAAAAATACTGAAGTGATTCTTATACACAAGAAAGGGGCCCATTATAATTTAAAGAACTATTGCCCAATAAGCCTTCTTTCAGTCATCTACAAGGTTTTCACCAAGGTAATAGCAAAAAGAATATTGAGAATATTAAATGATGCACAGCTAAAGGAGCAGACAGGATTCAGAAGAGGCTATAGCACAATGGATCACATCCAGGTTGTTCAGCAAGTTATTGAAAGACACAATGAGTACACCATGCTTCTGTGCATAGCTTTCATTGACTATGAAAAGGCATTTGACTTGGTATTCCAGCAAGCAATAATTAATGCATTGTTCAATCAAGGCGTAGACATTGCTTACATAAACTTATTACAATCAATATATGAAAAAACAATGGTGACAATTTGCCTTAATGATCTTAAAGAGGAAATCAACATAGATCAAAGTGTATGAAAAAGCAATACAATATCACCTATCCTTTTCTCTGCCTGCCTTGAAGATGTATTTCGCAAACTAGACCGGGCAAAAGATGGAATAAAAATCAATGGCGCCTATTTAAATCATTTAAGATTTGCAGATCTTGTTAAGATTTGCAGATGGTATTGCTCTCTTCTCACAAGACCTGAAGAGCTACACAGATACATACAAGAGCTGCACAAAGCTGGAGAACTATTTGACTTAAAAATAAACCTGAACCAGGTTATGTTTAATGAATTCACCAAAGGGGAAAAAAAATATCTGGAGAAGAACTAGATGTAATAGACTACTACAAATATTTTGTCCAATGGATCTCAATGGAAGATGATACAATAAAGGAAATTGAATGGCATGTTAAATATGGTTGGCAGGCATTCAGCAATTTAAGCATAATTTTCAAGAACTACTTCCCTCTATGCCTGAAAAGAAAAGTTTTTGATCAGTGTACGTGCTACCTACTCTAACATATGTTGGTGAAACATGGATACTAACTTCATAATTGATACAAAAGCTACGAGTGGAGCAAAGAGCCATTACAGGACATGATAGAAAGACCTGCATATGGATTAGAGAACATACGACAGTATACGATATCATGAAGAGAGTAAAAGAATGGAAATGGAAATGGGCTGGTCACATAGCAAGAAGAACTGATGGCAGTCATAGAATGAATCCCATTTGATTAAAAAAAAGTGTCCACAAAAGAGACCTAAAACAAAATAGAGCGATGACATCAGCACGTATTGTGGGCCCAATTGGCAAAAGAAAGCTCAGGACCGTATTGGTTGGAAACATGAGGAAGAGGCCTTCATCCTGCAATGTATAGACAATAGCTAGAATGATGAGCTGATATCAAAATATTCAAAATGGAGAATTTTCCCACAATACCCAATGCTGGTATTGCTGGGAACTCTGGATGGTTAAAACAACATCAGTACATGTGACTGCATTCTCAACAGAGTGCACAGAACTGAGTGTTTTTTTTTCATAACTGAATCTACATTTTTGCTGTAAAAAGTTAATTTCAGCACTGTAATAGGGTTTAAAAAGGAAGACTTGTTTTTATTTTGCCATCTGGTATCATGCCTCTTGGGCTTAGTACCTCACTGATGAAGGTCAGGCTGCCCCATCTTAAAGACCCCTTCAGGAGAAACTTTTCACTGACCATTCATATGCCTTCCAGCTTCAGAATATAGCTCTGCACGCAACTTTTAAACATTGTTATGCTAAATTTGTCCACAAAAATAGACTGCGAATATATACTACTGGAATAAAGACCCAATAAAATCACAATCCCGGAAAGGATATCAATAAATAAACAATGATTCATTTCTGATAAATGATTTTTGAGGGGGAGGAGAATGAACGATACATTTCAGTTGGCAAAAAAATAGCACAATCAATTCATGAAGCCTGAGTCATCAATCTTTTTGTGCCAGTGAAGATGTCTGAAATGTTGATATCATGTCACCAGCCCATTTGCAAAATGCCATGATGGATATGGTCCATACTAGTAATCATACAATGCATTAGAGTGCTGTCCCCTGCTCTTCTTCCTAAGAATGCTTCTAGCATCCAGCACTATTTGGAACATAAGTTATAATTCAGGGACATGTTTTGCTTTGCAGCAGTTAGCTTTCCATTCATCTTTAAATTAAAAATATCTTTAAAATAATAATACAAAGCAGGAAGTTTGGCAGTTTCCCCTCCCCACCAAAAACTGTTGGAGTTATCCTATCATCCCAGGTAGCATTTTAAGGACTTAGGCCCCAGAATAAATCTTTTGAATTTGCCATGCTGATTTACCTTATTATTTAATGAGCATTGGGGAATGAATGTATAAGCTGAAGAAAAATAAGAAGGGACATAAGCAATATATTAAAACCTTACTCCCAATCTTGCTCCTTCCTTCAATCACATTGGTTGGGAATTATGGGAATTGAGGTCCAAGACCTCTTGGACCAAGCTGGGCTAGGCTGATTGACACAAAAAATAGGGGGGATGCCAGATTATGCTTATAGGTCTGTTGGTGAAGATATAGTCCCATGTTGATGTGGAAAACAGTATTGTTACATCAGGGATATAGAGGAGCTGCTAGGGAAGATTAAGTTTGAAGTAAGAGCTCTGGATGTCCTCTAATGACTATATAAGAAGACTTATACTGAACCTCACACTGACCTTGCCTTTCCTGGCCTCCTCCCCCAAAAGACCAAAATTGTGCCAGGAGGAGGAGAAGGAGGAGGTAAAGAATTCAAGTTGATGTCCTTAGGACCACACACATTAAAAAAAAGGATTTTTTTTCTAAATGCCATCAGCTGCATATTGTTTAAGCAAATATCAGTGTTGATCCCTAATTCACATTTTGCATGGAGGAAGGCATCATCAGAAGTCAAACACTTGAGTTTTAATTTCCTACATCAATATGTTTCACTCAGCTTGATGAATGTTCATCTGTTTATGCTGTGGTGTTCCTGAAATCAAATTCTGTAAGTACCTCTAAATTGGATTTCTTCACTCCTTTTACTGTAAGACAAGTGCTTAATGTCAGATGAATCAAGAGGAAATGTCTAAAACAAGGCAACACAAATGCCTATAGCTATGAAATAATTAGAGAATTAACAGCAGCTTCCTGTTATTTAAAAGCTGCCCTGAGCAAAGACATAATCTATCCTACTTGGTTTATCCTATCAATTACACATTTTATGTAAAGTGAAAATTAAGGTCAGGGGAAAAAAGTCTTTCTGAATCTGACCAGGTTACTATGAGCATTTTCATTAAAGTAAGAGTTGTACCCAGAAAACAAATGTCTAATGTAACCCTAGGCTTATTTATTCCAAATTAAGCCCTACTGAATTCAATGCAGTTTACACTCCAGTAAGTACAATTGGATTGCAATGAATATTCATTTTTCTACCAATATAGCCATGCATGAAATGAATGCCGAAATACTCAGTGATTCATTTATTGTAAACATTTTAGTAAGACAATTTCCAAATTGGAATGAAGTAGAAGCAATTCCAGGCAAAGATAAAATACAGTGCAGTTATAACAATTAGAAAAAAAACATGCCAGAGCATTAGTGGAATAAAAAAAATATGCGTAATAACTCATCATAAACATTTGTTGAATGCACTAAATTAGATGTTCAAATATAGGACAGCGTGAAATGTCTCGTATGTCATATTTCTATTCATTCCAAATGTTGATGCATTCAGAAAAATATTATATAAAAAACTTATGTGCTTTTTCATGAAGTGTTCAGTTAAATGCTGGGGATATTTTGCTCCAACTACAGCACTGCAAAGAAGTTGACTAGATCACGTGATGTGATCATATGCTAGTATAGGTCCCTATGGAGCAGAAATCATTTCAGGTATTCATGTTATTCTGGCAGACTCATTGGTCTTTATTGATGCTGACAGGCTCCATGACAATAGTATGGGAGCTAAGAAGACAATGGGAATCGATAATGCTCATCTTTGTGACTACAAAGAAACCAATACTACTGTATAATGCAGGAGGAACACCAACTTTGGGTCAGTTATTCAAGGCATGGGGGAATTCACTTACTACATTTGAATAAGTATTTTATATAGGAAAATCCATTTGGGGGCAAGTTGCTTAAACCCAGAAGTATACTGAATACCTCTTTCATGTGACTACAGGACCATTTCCAAGTCTCTAAGAAAGATGATCAGGCTATCTGAGTACGATAGGAGAGGAAGATCAATATTTGTTCTCTCAGAACTCCATCTTGTTCTTTTCCTGACTGTATCTATGCCTCCACTGTTGTTTTCTGTTTCACTGGCATTTCTGTAGTATTCCCCCAAAATTCCAGTAATCCTTTGAAGTCATAATTTGACTGGGGGCTACCTACCTTGTCTTCGGTCTTTGTGGTTGTCTCTTAAGGCTGTCGAGTCAACACCTATGAGGCCATTCCCCATGACACCAACACCCATGTATTGGATAGTTGATTAGGATAACCAATAATTGCCTAATTGCAAGAGTTACTTGTAGTTGCTAATAAACTTGACAGTCATTGAGTTTAGAGCACTTCTGGACTTATACAAAATTAGGCAGAGAGCATCAATATTGGATAATTACTAAGTGGTTTTGTCATATATCCATATACAATTCCTCTAGATTAAAACTGGAGGTACAGTGCTGTTTTTAATCTGAAAATAATTCCAAACAAGCAGGAACTGCTATTACCTAATGAAGTAACAAAACTTTTGCAAGCAAACCACCAAGTTCACAGAGAACCAAGGTCTTGAAAGAGTTCTAGCCCCATATGAAATCTCAAGTAAGATAATTAGAATTTCCTTAGATTCCTTGGGGGCAATAAGCAAGTAGTTTGTATTGTCTTGCTCACTGTCTCTGTCTGTCTCCCCTTAGTCTAGTCCAGGGCTTTTCAACCTTTTTACCCATTGTACCACTTTTAGGATATGGCAATATCTGAGTACCACCAGTCACCTAGCAAGGTGTCAAAAACTTGATGATCAAAAAAAAAAAAGGAAAAAAGTGATGAAGTACAGGTAGTCCTCAACTTACAACAGTTCGCTTAGTGACTGTTCGAAGTTACAATGGCACTGAAAAAGGTGCCCCCGAAGCCACAGCCGAGCAAGACACCTGCCTGCCTGCCCGGCGGCACTCTTCCTCCTGTCCAAGGTTTTCATTGTTGTGAGCATATCTGTTGAGGATTGGCAGCGGGGGTGGGGTGGGGTTGTTTGGTTTTTATTCCCCCCCCCAGTCTGCTGGGTGGTTGCAGCAGGTTTTGGTCACTTCACATGACCCTGGGACACTGTGACCGTCATAAATATGAATCAGTTGCCAAGCATCTAAATGTAAATCACAAGACTCTAGAGATGCTGCAACATTCCAGCTTATCGGCGCTTCTTCTGGGCTCAGCGGAAGCGCCAGGATCAGCGCCGAGCTCCAGCTGGAGCCTGGTGCTGATTCTGGTGCTTCCACTGAACCCTGACAGCCCTGAAGAAGCGCTGATCCTGGTGCTTCCGCTGAGCCCTGATAGCCCTGCAGCTCCAGCCATCTCTCACTCAGGCTTGTGTGGTGCTGCCAACAGTTCAGCTCATTCCCCTCCCCCGCTACCACTTTTCTAGGATGGTCGCATACCACCTGCCAGGTGCCAATGTACCACAGGTGGTACCTATACCACTGGTTGAAAAGCCCTGGTCTATCTACAGCTCTGGTGTTCATGACAGATCTCTCCTACAAGTACATACCTTCTGAACTCAGACAAGATGGGCCAAGTACTGCTACTTTCTAAGATAAAAAAATGCCTTATCCTAAAGATACAAAGATAGCCCTTTGGGGAATATTAAAAAGGCAGAATATTATATTTTCCCAAAGGAAAATCTTAGGCAGAAACTCCCCCTCCCCAAGTCTCTCTGCCCCAAGCAGAAACCAAGTCTGAAGAAATGCAGATGTGGTAATCCTTTCAGAAAGATTGGAGCCAGGAAGCTTAGAGCTGATGGGATTAGAAATACAAAGATCCCTAGACTCAACAATCCCTCACCCAAAAAATCCAACACATGACACAGTCATCAGCTTTAGCCTCAGGGAAGCAAGATATGATCTTTGGGGCATAATAGGATTAATCCACCACCATTAGAATTCCAGAAAGACATACTGAACCTCAGGTCAAAGTTCATGCCACAGGAACAACTCCAGACACAAAAGCTCAAGAAGGTATAAAAACCCACCACTCCCAGCAACATGTGGTTAGCTTTCCCAGAGCCACATTTCTGCCTGGCTCTGCTCTTCAATAAACCACAACCATCTTTCTAAAGCAGTCTCCATTTTGTTTATTCTCAGCTTGGACTGGATCCTGATGGAGATTTTTCTTTCAATAGCCTGATGAGAAAAAAACTGTATCCAGAGATAGGAGGGTAGATTTTAATTATTTGTTTACAATTTCTTGAGTTACCCTTTACATCATTCTAATTTATCCTGGCACTCAACTTGAGAATGAATACAACAGAGAATCATTATTTCATTGCAGTGCAGTACTTGATCAGCAATGTTGTTTTATATTTAGAAGCATTTCATAGCTGACATGCTATGATAGGTAATATAGCTGATAAGAACTGACAAAGGAGATGCATTGGTAATACACCTTTACAGCTTCAAAACTTTTTAAGTATCAAATATTTATATTTGGAGATAATCAAAATTCAAACAAAAATATAAAGATTTAAGTTTTGTCTGGAGATATTTGAGTCAGCTCTGCAATGAAGATGTAAAGTATGTGCCACAGGACATTGGAAGCAACCAATCACCTCCTTTTAGAGGGAAACTGAATTCAGATAAGCATCGATTCTAGAATTTCTCACCACATCTGTGGAGATGGTAGCAATGTTCTGAGGTTAATATATTGTTTGGTCCCAAAAAAAAACCCAAGTTAATTTATTAATTACATTTTAATCTATTTCTCCAAATAAAAAGCAATAATAGAACTTTTATTTGTGCCTTCAAGTCAGTCTTGATTCCTAACCACTGCCTGGACAAGTTCACACAGTTTTCTCGCTAACATTTTTAGAAGTGGTTTGCCATTTTTTGCTTTCTAGGGTGAGAGAAAATACCGTAATTGGCTCAAAGTTGCCCAGCTGGCTTGGTGCCTAAAGCAGGATTAGAGCTCACAGTCATCTTGTTTTTAGCCTGGTGCCTTCAAGGATTACACTAGCCTCTAGAGTCTTGGAATTTTATAAAACTATTTTACTGAGGAAAAATAGAAAAAAGGAAATCACTGTCATGGTTCCGACAGATGAAACTCTTCAAAAGAACTTTGAGGCATTGTTTACCTTAAAGAATCTTTATTTTGAGTAGCATAACATCAGCAGTGCATAATGGAAGCCAAAAACTGAATTCCCCTCCCCTAAGCACATAGTATCAAAGCACAATTCCCTCCTTCAATTAACAGTCATAAATCACATCCCCCAATTAGCTTGAAGCATGGGCTTCCTTTCCAGTTCTCCAGCCCGCCAAGTCCTTATCAGCTCTGGTTAGAATACCCTTGTTTCTCACACAAGGCTTGGTGTTATTATGTTTAGCTGGACTCTCGTTCACATCCCCCCTCCCAGCATCATCTACCTCTAAAAGCAAAAGGTAAAAAATGGCTACATTTCCCTCTGTTGTTAATGCAAAAACATCCGATTAGCAGCGTTGACAATCACATTTCAACTATGTTTTTTAATTAGGAACTTGGTTATTTTTGCAATGCAGCTGGAAGGCAGAACATTGTTCTATTTATTTAGCAAAATACCTCCCCCCCTTTATGGCATACTGTTATTTTTCCTCTCCAAAGTCATTTTTTTAAATATTGGGCACCAGACACAACAGTGTCCCTTGGCTCAAGTCAGCTTCTCTTAAACTGCTTTTAAATTCCTGCTGTTTGTGAAACATAGGCAGGCTGTACATTGTTTTTGGGACTCTTTTCCAATGCAGCTACACTTCATTTCTACAAGCTTGATACTTCTAAACCTTTCCCCCTCTCTTGTAATTCCATCCACTCTCTTGTAATTCCATCCTCACTGCAGTTTAACAGCCCGTTCTCTCTTTCCCATAGTTTGTAATCCCCTCTGTAGAGAGAGAAACAATCAGAGGTTTGCATACCTTTTCTCTGAAGGACAAAGACAAATTAAAACAACAACAACACAAACACTCAAGCTTCAAGTGAGGCACTGAAAACCTTGCTTTGTACTCATATTTTTGCATCAAACTAGATGAGCTGCCTTGAGAAGATTTGTTAGAAAAACCCACTGACATGCACCTACTATCCATTATCTTGGGACTGGCGGGTGTGTGTGTGTGTGTGTGTGTGTGTGTGTGTGTGAGAGAGAGAGAGAGAGAGAGAGAGAGAGAGAGAGAGAGAGAGAAGGGGATAAGCCTTGTTGAGAATCACTGCATTAATTTACATGTAATTGGAGAGAAAATGAGAAAAGCTATTTGAAGGGTGCATATTTGAATTCCTGTAATTTTTCCAAAGAAATATGTCAATTCATCAGAAGCGGAGCCAGGATGAGCCCACGAGACATTGTCATGGATCATCAGTAATATGATCATCATCCTGCAATGCTCTAGCAAGTGATAATAGGGGGAGGCGAGAGAGAGGGAAGAATAGCTGTAGACCAAAAGTGGTTTCTACTTTTGCTTTTCACAAAAAGAAATGATTGATTTTAGCTTTTTAAAAGTGTTTTGTTTGGGTCACAGCTCTGACTGCTCCTTGTTTAGATTGGCATCTGAAAATATGAAAGCAGCAGAAATGTATATCATTCAGGCGTGCTTACTGAGAGCCATGACTGGCTGCAGCTTCCTATTGAAATGACAGTTCCAGATTTCACCCTGCATCAGGTTATGAAGTGACATCGTTAATTTCTAGTTCAGATGCCCATATTTATGCATGCTTAATGGCTACTGAAATATATGAATATGACTGGACATGACTGAACAGAGGATTATGGCCAAAAGGAACATATTCATCGTATTTTTTTTGAAATTCCACTCATTGCACAATGGCAATTTGGCCAGAGTCTCACAGAGAGGGAAATACATTGCCTTGAACTAGAAGCCAAGATTTTAATAGCAACCAAGGGGCCATTTTACTCAAGCAAGCAAACAATGTTGAGCTAATATGCTAGTTCAGTTGTTCTTAGGCAGTGGTGCTGAAATTATGTGGTTGTTGACTTATTCAATTGGCTTGTCATGATACTGCAGATCCAATTACAGATCTGAAGCAGTATTGTTTCTCTGTGATATCTTGCATAGATGGCTGATTAAATCCAAGGCCATTTAATGCTTTCAAAACTTTTGTGTTCCTATTGTGCTTTCAGAATGGCCGACTATTCTGCATTCATTTATATATTCCATGCCTCTCTCACTCTGGATGTCAGCAGGTGTTCTTCAGGCATTTTTCTCTTTTTAGATTTTATGGCCTTTGTAGTTGATATTTTATATATGCCAGCAGTTTTACTCATGTCTGAAATGTTGCACAAATGGAAAAAGGAGGCAGGGTGGAAGGGGAGGGAAGGCTAGTGAACAAGCCCTAAACAATGATTACTTTTACATTTTGAAATGAGTCCAGCGCTGCTTCCTCCAGTCCATTTATGTACAATGGAGTTTGCAGACTACTTCTTCTATGAGGGCATTATCAAACTGTAAGCATTTTGAAATTTAAGAGGATGAAAGAAGCAGATGGATTGCCAGTCATTCTGCAAAAAGAAGGCGGCTAGAATTGCTAATTTCCAGCATCCATGTCCACAGATCCTAACTCCCACCTAATAATCACACCAATTATCCACAATTCAGTGTGTGATCATACTTGGCTGATATGGCTATTAGCTATGGTAGCTGTGAATGATGGGATTTATATTTCAGTACATTTAGAGAACATCAAATTCGAGAAGTCTTTTCCACATAGGAGAGATCTACCCATATTGTCACTCTTAGCTTTTGCTACTGCTAAACTACTGCTCTGAACAAGACTAAAGTGAACTTGACCTTTATAGTCTAGGATATATATTATCCTAACATTAGATGTGTCCTTATGTGCACTATCATTCACTTTTAGTACTCCTCTATAAAGGTGACTTTGCCTCACTGTCTTCTGTTGCCTTACTGTCCACTTCCTTTTCCAGATGTAAATGATATCTAACCCTTTGCTGCTGAAAGCCCCATGGACATTACTGTGATATGCTGCAAGCCACTTTTGCATAGGCCAAACTGACAGGTTAGTCATGTTGATCGCTGAGGTTTTTATTCTGAACATGTCTACTGGAGTCCCAACCAACCTGTTTAATGATGTGAGATGGTGAGATGTTCAGCAACATCTGAAAAGTCCCCAGTTTCCTATACCTGTTTCTATCTTCCTGCCCCTCTCTTCCCCCACATTCCCCCCATGTAACAAGCTTGACTTTCAATACCTGCTTCACTCTAGGGCAGTGATGGCGAATCTTTTAGAGACCAAGTGCCCAAACTGCAACCCAAAACCCACTTATTTATCGTTGGGTGCCAGATGCGTGTGGGCATTGGGTGGGTGTGGCCAATTGGGTGTGCATGGCCCATTGGGTGGGTGTGGCTGCAGTGGTCATGGTAGACTGGGTGGGTGTGGTTGAGGTTGGCATGGCCATCTCGATGTTGCTCGTGGGGAGGGACACCTGTGGGAGCTAGGCAGGGTTGGGGGAGATCCAGAGGGTCTCTGGCAGGTGGGACAGTGGGCAGGAGGCTTGTCCTGTGGGGTGAGGCGAAGCAGGGCAGGGGAGCCATTGCTGCAGGGCAAGGCAAGGCGAGACAGGGACCGGGGTGGCTACTGCCTGACACCATCGGCCCCCGCACACAGCGAGTGCATGGGGGCCAACTGTATCCATCAGCAGCCATAGCCTGCCAGCCCCTTGATTTCGGCATGATATGGCTGTTTGCCACCTCATGTGTCGCACCCAATGCAGTTGCCATAAGGCCGCGGAACAAGCTGGGTGGAGGTAAGGAACCGGTATACCGGTTTCTTACCACCGCCTGGCTTGTTCTGTGGCCTCATGGCAGCGGCACTGGGCAGGTGGCAAATGGCCAGTTTAGGCGTGACGTGACTGTTTACCTCCGGCCATGGTCATTTGCCGCCTTGTACGTCGCACCCAATGCCACTGCCATGAAGCTGCGGAATAAGCAGGTGGAGGTAAGGAACCATATACCGGTTTGTTACTGCTGCCCAGTTTGTTCCACAGCCTCATGGCAGCGGCACTGGGCAGGAGGTGGTAAACGGCCAGTTTTGGCATGACGCAGCTGTTTGCCGCCTTGCATATTGCGCCCAATGCTACTACAATGCACGTCGGCTGAAAATGGCCATGGAACAAGTGAGGCAGATTTCCCCCTCACCTGCCCATTCAGCTACAGCTGTCAGAGAAGAGAAGTTCGCAGCTCTGCCTACAGAGCCACCAAAGCAGCAGATGGAGTGCCAAAGGCTTGGGGAGGGAGGGTGCTGAAGTGGGCAGTCAGGCCCTTGGCAAGAGAACGCATCTGAGCGGAAAGCAGCCTCCGAACAAGTGGGGCAGGTAAGGAAATAAATTCTTGCTCCCCCCAGAAATTGCCTTTCTTTCCTTACCTGACTTCCAGCCCCGTGCCGTTGCTCCTTCACAATCTGCTGTTGCGGCTGCATGCAAGGAAACAAAGGAAGATTTTTTTGGGGGAAAAAGGTCAATCAATCAATTCCAACGTCACAATCTTTCAGAGGGTTCTGTGTGCCACCTGTGGCATGTGTGCCATAGGTTCGCCACCACGGCTCTAGGGTCACACAGACACTTTGAGTTTTTGGTTCAAGTTTTATGATAGCTCTCCCTTATGCATAGATGGTGGCATTTTGGTACCAGGGCCTGAACCTTCAGAAATAAAGGCTGTTCTACAAAGAGCGGTTGACTGTTAAAGGAGGCTTGGCTGTCTGACCAATATTCCATCATATTGGCATATTGACTTGTTACCGGCATATCATACACTAAGGCATCACAAGCAACTGCGTAAGGGGCCAGAAGGTGCAAATCGACAACCACCACCCCTCTCATGCAGTCACCCAGGATAAAAAGGTGAGAGATTGTTGTTGCACTCCAACTGATATGCCTGCATGATTTGAAGTCATCAAGGACACAGGAGAACGGACTGGACCGGCTACGAGATTGAGCATGAGACAACAAACCAATGCGACCGACACCATAAGCATGACTGGGAAGCCACCAACCAAAGTAACCACATGAGGTGACAATAGAATACTGGACCATGGCAGTAGGAGGAGCAACCACGTGGTAACACCAGACAGTCTGATGCCATATGACAACCATACACAGTCTACAAAGCAGGTGGCGGGAAGCAGAGCAACACGAACTAGGCAGACATCAACTAACACAGCTGATTCGAGAGCGATACATCCAATTGCATGCGGGTAGCGAACTGACAGACCTATTATGCGCTCCATGGCTAAATCATTGATACTTAAAGGACTATAAAAAGCAATGTTTCTCCAATGTTAGGTTACACTTTGACAGTGTTAGCAGTGGCTAATGAAAGCTTAGTGCATAATAAAAATTCTCTGTCCCGGAGATCAGTATATCTTCTTCACAAATGTCACTGTATGTGGATTGATTCTGCAGCAGAAGCAAAGCAGGCACATGTGTCAACTGAACAGTAAATATGCCTAATGTGAACAAAACATCAATACCAATTGATTAGACGGCACAGTGAATCCAGATTAACATTGATCATCCATCCTCTTTACTACCAAACTAATGCCTGGAGCATTGGCTTTCAATTTTGGAGTATGTGTGCCCTTTCTGCTTAGAAAACATGAATGACGTGCTAGACTTTACATCGGAAGCTTGGAAACTTAACATGGTTCTAGTTCATACCTTATAAAATGCAAAATGACCACCACCTAACTACAATTGTTTGATAAGTCCATTGATGTGTTGCAGCAGATCAGCTTATAGGCTCTCCATTGAGGCAGCAGCTCATTATGGGTAGAAGGAGAGATTTAGGCCTTCAAAACACCATGTAAGATTTAAAGCTTTCTTGAAATTCAAGGAGGTACATTTAGTACCCTTCCAATTTGACTTTATGATGAGTCCTCTGTGTGGGTAACTGTGTTGCCATGAGACAGCTGATAGCCCAAGCCATTCTATCACCTTCCAAGGCTAAGCATAGACTTGAACCTGGACTTTAGTCCTAATACAGTCCTACTCTATATCATGATCTCCTCCTACTTCTCTCTCCCTTTCTCTATTTGTTTTATGTCTCTCTGGCAACACTAGGATATAAAGCTAATGCCTTGATCAGCATGATGGGATAAACCTGGGACCCCAGTATGCCTAAATGAAGAAGAGAGAAGGATTTGTTTGGATCTTCAACTAATTTTTGTTTCCTGTCATCTCTGAAATGAGGACTGCTGCTAATTTTAGTTTATCTAAGCTAAAATTATGTACCATGGTTGGAAGATATATAGCAACAGTATGAAAACCAATATCAACCAAAATCATAATCTTTTTGAACATATAATAAACTTGAATGTTTATTTGTCCAGCTAGTTCAAGGTTGCTAGTTTTTTAAAACATGTATCTTCTGGCTAACTTGATATTGTCTCCATGTTCTTCAAAACAACAGCTGCCTCTAGTGTTAAATGTGTATAATTACAATTAACAAAACTTTACATTTAAGGAAGACAGAACCGAAAATGAATATATGATGATTACCAGCAAGGTTCAATCATTGGCTGACTCTATATAAGGTAATGGATTAGATTAATTTAGCTGAAAATAAGCCCCACAAAAATGAAATCCAAGTAGTGTCTTCCAATATATATGTGCAGATAACCAACAAAAGATAGACACAAATGCTTTATATAGATATTTTTCCTTGGCTTTGATGGGTTTATATGTTTAATTGTGCTCTAAGCTCACTAAATTTTCTTTTGATTTTACTATTAAGCAAGAATTGTGAATTTACCCTATTATTTAATGATTAGTATTACACATTAGGGTTACATATTCTACTGCCTTGTTCAGAATTGTCAACTATTATATAATTGTCCCTTCTTGTATTGCATTAGATGATCAGTGTGAATAGAATGAAAGCAGATACAGTAATACTAATTTAAAGTACCTGTATATACTCACAGAGAAGCCCTTCCTTGGATAAGCCAACACTTGAATTTTTAACACAAATACTGTGAAAAATGTGCCACCCACAGATACGTCAACTATGAAGATTAAAATGTATATACATTTTGAGGGTCAGCTTATCACAAGTGGCACATTTTTCACGGTATTTGGTTAAAAAAAAGTAAGGGTTAGCTTATTCAAGGATGGGTAATCTGTATATATATAGCACTTTATTTTGATAAAGATGCCTCCAATGATCTACCCTCCTCTTACTGCTGTCGTGCTACATCTTGATTTAGGAACTGGGAATAAATAGGACCTTTCTAAATATTATATAGTGCTTAGCAAATTTAAGCTAAGGGCTGAGCGCTATGGCTGAAAAAGTAATGGAGCTAGGGTAAAGGAAGGGTAAGATTTTGCTAAAGAAATAAATCCTAGAGTTGCAAGGGCTTTCAAAACTGGAATAAGAGGCAACTGTGTGCTCCTCAGTGATCAATATCCAGATGCAGCGTTGGGCTTCTCTGTAAGAAATGAGAAAATGGAAGGGAAGTTTAAAACAGAGAAACAGCGCAGTGACTTGAGGTTTTGCTATGATCTCTGGAAGGGAGATCATACAGTGGTTTTCTACTCAGTTATAATGGAAACTTTAGTTCAATAGGTCTGGAAGATATCAGACAGAGGGACACTGTATGATGATATTAGGCTGTGAGAGGAATCAGAATGCTGGTCCTGCTATACCCGTAGTTTCTATTTTTTTTGCAACTCTTTTGATATGGAGACACTAAAGCAAAATTCAGGCAAGCCATTTATTGATTATTTTTGCATTTTAAATCCCTATTGATATATGCATTTAATGCTTAAATATTTCAAAAGCAGATTTATATACAATAGTTTCTTTTATTATTTTCCATGTAACCAGATAGAAAATCAATCAATAATGCATATATTACAGAGGACCAACTGACAGAAATTGCAGAAGTCTACAATCACTTGTATATATAACATATGTAAATGACTACATATGACCGCAGGGCTTTAAGGTATTAACATAGCATATAGGATATAGCATATAGATAATAATACATAAAACCAGAAACACAGTTCAGGCATTTAATAATAGATTTACTATTGGAAAAAAGCACCATCTTATTTTTATATAAAAGTATGAAATATAATTATGGCAACTCCCAAGCTACAAATGTAATGCTGAAACCACATTTTGGTGAACAAAGTTTTCTAATATTTTCACAAAACACTACAGCTGAAGAAATAAGAAGACAACCTCATGTCTACTAACATAAATTAGTTTACACACACAAAAACAGGCAAAACTGAACTTCCAATTAATGTTCAGTAATAATAGCTTTATGGCTGGGCTCTTGCCCGATTATTCATAAAAATTTGTTGCCCATTTGAGAAGTCTTGCGTTGTTTTTTCATAAGGTTACATCATTTTTTTAAAACAAGTACATACCACCCACAATAGTTCTCCAAATATGTTCATAACACTAAAACAATATTTGGTAAAAATCTCTGCTTAAAAAAAAGACTACCCATACTGCACAATATTCACCATACATGATTTTTACATCTAAGCCATCTAAATTGCTTGTCTCTGTCCTGCCTTTCTTTCACTAAAGAAAGTGATGCAAACCAATATCCTCTCTTTTTATAGGTTATACCTAAAAATGATTTATAGAACAGAAACATAATTCTATATTTACAAATACATCCCTTTGCCAAGCTAAGCCTGCATGATCTATTTTGCTTCAGAAACAGAAACAAATATTAAGAAAATTAAGCTAAATATTGTGAGGTATTGTTTTCTTAAACAATCTGTTAAACAGATGGGCATTACTGCCAATGACTCAAATGCCCAGGTGCCATTACTACAACTGCTTGCCACCCACTTGTGCTATAAATATAACAGATTCCTTCAAAAATCATGTTTCTTCAACTTTTGCTAGAGCAAGAAGGATTTCATATCTATCATAAATTTACCCTTGCACTATTTAATTTTTTTAAGTCATTTTTTTTAAAGCTAAGAAGGAAACTATGTTAAGAGTTGTTTCCCCCACCCCTAAAAAAAATCCTTATATGAACTGGATTTATTCAAATGGCTGGAAGAGAAAGGGACAGTTTTATTTCATTAGCAAATGTGACCTCATAGCATAAGAAAAGGACAGACCTGCTTATAGTACAGTGTTTCTCAACTTTGACAATTTTAAGGCATGTGGACTTCAACTCCCAGAATTCCACAGCCAGCAATGCTGGCTGTGGAATTCTGGGAGTTGAAGTCCACATGCCTTAAAATTGTCAAGGTTGAGAAACACTGTTATAGTAGGAGATGATTATATGATGGATTGCATCACTTCAGATATCTGAAGTAATTTTCTAGAAAAGTTAAAAGCTTCATACAAATGTATGTGAGGGAAACAACAGGCAACAACTGACTAAATTAAACCCTCAACAATTTAATTTTGAATTTACAAGGTTTGTGTCTGCTTTTTTTTTAATGTGAGATTTAACTTTATTATTTCATATCTGTAGCCTGAAGCAGTAGCAATAGCACTTAGACCTATATACTGTTTCAGTGTTTTACAGCTCTCTCTAAGCTGTTTACAGAGTCAGCATACTGCCTCCCCACAATCTGGGTCTTCATTTTACCAACCTTGGAAGGATGGAAGGCTGAGTCAACCTGAAGCCAGTCAGGATCAAACTGGCAGTCAGCAGAATTAGCCTGCAGTACTGAATTTTAACCACTGCGCCACCACGGCTGTAGTAGGCAGTTACACTACTGTTGAACAAGAGGAATCAGTTAAATGTCCATATTGGTTGCTTACTGTAGTATGGTGTTGCCCTTTGAAATTTCCCCAGATTTTTCATTAGGACCAGGACAAATGTTACTCTGTAGATAGCAATCCTCAGCCTGCTTTTCTAACTGTATATCTTTTTCACCCAAATTATCATTGGCTCATGTTAAAAGCTTCACTGGGGTAATTTTCATGAAACACCTATAACTGCTATCAAATGACATTGTCCTCAACATTGGCCACAATTCAGTATACTAAATGAAGAAGATTGAAGGTTATAATCACTAATACCGAAGTTGTCATTGTTTTTATCATAACACCAAGAGAACCTGAAGATTTTGTCATTTCACCACGGCAATGAAATGAAATGAAAGAATATTCCAAAAGCTGATATTATGAGTATAACCGAGAAAACAAGCCTCACTTATTAAAATACTTGGCAATTGGCAGAATATTTAAGTGGTCCATCCTTGGCTGCAATGCAAAGGTTGCACTTGGATTCCTATTTTCTAATGCAAATACTGAACAGGAACACAGATACAGACAATTGAATCTCTGGATATTTCATACGTTTTTCAATTGTAACAATCACATAGTCTTTTTATAGCATTTGTTTTGCAATGACCTGAACCTTATAATTTCTTGTACAGTACACTTGTGAACTGTAATAAAACTTCTTTTAATAAAAGAACTGAGCACATATAAGAATCTACGTTTCTGAGTAGATATGGCAAAAACTATTCACATCAACGTATTATTCTGCTGTATCTCATGAACAGATAACTCACCAGCCTTCATTTTAGTTTTTAAGAGCAAGCAAAGGCGTACCGTGCCTGTTTTAATCTTAGCACGCTAAAAAGTGGGGGGAAATGTAACAAAGTCCCCAGTTATTTTTCTTGATATTATGCCATCAGTGCCCTATTTGCTGCAATCTTTCTTTCACAAAAATAATAACCTGTACCACATCAGCCAACAAAAGTTTGTCCACTCTATTATAATTGGTAGAAAGGATTCCTGCTGCAAAATGCTTCTAAGATTAGTTATAACATTCCTAATAAGAACTTTAAAATAGCTTCATCTAAGCCAGTGTTTCTCAACCTTGACCATTTTAAGGCATGTGGACTTCAACTCCCAGAATTCCACAGCCAGCGTTGCTGGCTGTGGAATTCTGGGAGTTGAAGTCCACATGCCTTAAAATGGTCAAGGTTGAGAAACACTGATCTAAGCTGATTTTAAAGTTACCTAACAACATTTAAAACAAAAAACCAACAGGGATCATGCATCTGCGACTACAGTGGGATTTTCCCTTTTCTCTTTCAGAACATTCTCCCAAATCAGGAGGAATGTCATACAAGTAGCTTTGCTATTCTATTTGGATTCAGCCCTCGGGCCATCCTCCGATGGCAGGGAGGGGACACTATCCTGAGAAACAGTATCAATACTTTGTGCTTCTGACTGAAGGTGGACAGATACCTCCACAGCTATTTCTTTGCCGTGGTCATTCATTGAACCGTCATCTGAATCTCCTGCTGGTGAATTGCTGCGCTTTATTTCTGGGTTTAAGGGATAGAGTCCCTCTTGGACACCAAGTGCTTGGGTTTGTTTCACTCCATCTCCAACTTCATCAGGGTCATCAACATGCACTGCTTCAAATATTTCTTCCATAAAGGCCTTGCAGTTAAGGATTAGAGGGGGCAGAGGGATACTTCTGGCAAGTTCTTCAATGTACCGAGCAAACTCCATGGTTTTAAACTGGGTGACCTTGGCCAGCTCTAAAGTTTTGGCAGAGGTAATAATAGGAATGCGTTTGGCTATTTCAAAAGCCTTCTGTAGCTTCTCAGCCCCTTCAGTTCTGAAGAACTCATTGATGGCTTTCTCCGTTTTACGAAGATGGCTGCTCATCATGCACAAACGTGTAATATTTAAGATTAGGATGATAGTAAAAGCAACTAGGCAGACAATCATGTAATAAATGCCCATGTCTCCAGAGGTGGAGACCACTCTGAGGGTGACTGAATAATAAGAAGTGCCATTGTCATTTGTGACACTGCAAGTATATCGTCCCCGATCACCAAAGACTACACTTGTGATATTGAGGATATTGTCAGAGATCACCAGTCTTCCACCTAAAGATACAAATAGAAAAAAAAATATCTTAATATTGTAAGATCAAATTATGCTTTTATATTTTCTCACAAAAGATGGGGCCATTTCAGTTATGGTCCCATCTCCCAATAAATATACACCCAGAATTTCTCTTTAATTATTTATAAATTGGTTTAAATACTCTTTTATTCTAATTTGCCTTTAATTCTGGGAGCTGTTCTGAATTTTAAAAACTGTTGTTCCTCATGCTGTAGAACAAACATAAACCACATGAAGTTTAGCAGGAAGAAATATTCCATACCAGATTTCTACAAATACCTTTTATTTTGGATTAATGTTACCCATTTATTTTCCTTTTTTTCTATGAAAATATCTCTTTGTGAATACTGCAATTGTAGTTAAATCCTCTAGAGAATAACAGCAAGTGGATACTTGGATAAAATATTTTAATGCCTGCATGAAAGGGGGCTTTCTCATCCAGAGTCTAAATTAATAGTCAAAACAATGATCTTTAAATCTTTGCAGCAACTTTGGTTTAAGATTCCAATTTTCTTGGAAACTCTATGCAATGTAAACTTAATTCCTACAGATGGGATTCAAATAACTAGATTCAGGATCTGATTGGGGTTTCTTTAACTTGTTCTTTCTTAAGAGAAAGAATTCTGTTGCTGCAAATCCAATCTTCCTTGCAGCTCTTGTAAATTCTTGTAAACTCTTTAAAGGAGACTGCTTCAGAAAATGCTGTTGTTCAGTCAGGCATTCAAAGATTTTCCTGCAGATTCTTTTCACTCCAAATTCCAAATGATTATAATGTTGAAGCAACTTGATTGAACAACCTATTTATTGCAAGATCATTAAATTATATCTCTATATATACATCAATATATACATCTATAAATTCTTAACTGTCCAATGTTGTAATTTAAGAGAGATTTGTAGTACATTGTAATACAGATACTTTTAAGCATTGTGATCTCACATCTCTTATATTTTTTCTTTCGTGCTTATTAATGGAATGTGACAAAGAAGAAAACCTTTATGCGCATTACATATTGAGTCAAGCTTATTGTAAGTTTAGACAAATATGTGTCTTACCTCTTCCACCTTGCTCCAGAAGATGCCCCTTTGAGTTGTACCAGAATATGGTGTCCCGCTGGCTAATGTTTAAATTACATTCAATGAAAACACAGGTACCTTCTTTTGCTATGATATCCTGAGGAACTGGAGATTTTGCCAAGACTTGAAAGACAGGGAGAAGTGATATGTTGAGAGGCAGGAACCTTGATCCCATAGTCCGGTTGGAAGTAACATTTTCTTCAGCAAAAACACTGAGGTTAAGAACCAGAATCAACAGGCAGCAGCTGAACTTCATGGAAGCTTAAAATTAAGAGCTTCTTTTGTTGAATTTAATTACTGAAGAAAGTTAACACTGAAACAATGTGCATTATCTTGATCACCAGAGAAGATATTGAGTGATGCATCAACCATTGTCTTTGAAGATGCCTAAAGAGCAAGTACATGAGAAATCCAACTAAAATTCTAAAAAACATGAATGTGAGTTATTAAAAAATACAAAACTGTATGGCAGTGGTTCCCAACCTTTTCTATACCCCACACTCCTAGAACACTTCTTATATAGTCTTGCACCCCTTACAAAAGTTTGAAACAACAGCAACAAATTATGCATATACACTATAATTTTGAAACTTCTAAACCCAAGTTTTCGTACCCCTTGGAATATTGTCTCGCAAACCCAGGGGGTGCAAGCACCCTCGGTTGGGAACCCCTGCTGTATGGGTTTGTAAAACTTATGAAAAGGATATTACAGTTAAAATTGCCATAACTGAGACCTAGCTTACATAATAATAACAAGAAAAGAAATGAAAGAAGTAACTGATTTGTGGTGGCCACATGACCTATTTTCCTTCTTATATTATAGGATTGGATCCAGAGTTTCTACCATCAAAAGAGCCCTAGTGGCGCAGTGGTTAGAATGCAGTACTACCGGCTACTTCTGCTGACTCCTGTCTGCCAGCAGTTTGCCAGTTCGAGTCTCACCGGCTCAAGGTGGACTCAGCCTTCCATCCTTCCAAGGTCGGTAAAATGAGGATCCAGACTGTTGGGAGCAATATGCTGACTCTGTAAACCGAGGGCTGTAAAGCACTGTGAAGCAGTATATAAGTCTAAGTGCTATTGCTATCAATGGAACAATATCTTCTGTCTGTGGAAGTTGCCATCAAAAACGCAAATTCCACTAACAAAAGTCTCCCCCCATTTCCCTACCTGAGCTTTCTTAACAGTTGACAGTATTTGCAATGGCTCCTTCCCTGATCAACTCCATAGAACTGATTACTTGACATTACATTTTAATACCTCTCCTCAACATTTTGGAAAAAAATAACATACCGTAAATGCCGGCGTATAAGGCGACTTCCGCGAGTGCTGAAATCGGCGCCAAAGACGGGGGTCGTCTTATAGGCCGAGTCGTCTTATACGCCGGAAATACTGGTAGTTTCCGGCATATAAGATGACGTTCTAGGAATGTGGCCCGGCTATAAAGACGGGGGTCGTCTTATACGCCGGGTCGCCTTGTACGCCGGCATTTACGGTAGTTCAAAAATAAAATACAAATATACCTTCTATTTGTATTTTATTATTTGCTAAATGAAAATGAAAGATAACAGAACTCAGGGTGGATAATAATTGATGGTTTTTTAAAAAAAATTAAAAAATCAGATTTTTAAAATTTAAATTGGATTTTTTTATTTTTATCAAATTTATTTTAATAATGCTTTTGGAGTAAAAATCTATCTAAATATAGTTTTCTATTCAAGATACATTAACAGTTTATTCAGCATGAAATGGAGCTTAATCGTGTAGCACGAGACTGTATATTCTGCAATATTTTCATTTTTAGTAAACTCATTCAATGAATCTAAGCTCTGCAAGCTGAGATAACATGCACTGCTTGATGCATTCACACAATTTCACAGTAACCATGAGATAAATCATAAAACAAAGTTCAGGAATATTTCTTTATCCCATTGTTTTGCAAATCTATGTACACTGCAAACTGTATGATTGTTTAAAGAGAAATCCATCTGTACCAGGCTCTAAATGTTTTAATTAAATAAAAGAATTTGAGTAGTTCTCTAACTATGTGTGATTAACCTATTAACCTAAAATCGGTTCTGATATCGCTGTTTTACTAACCTGACAGCTTATTATTCTAAATAGGAAACCTTCATTTTGTTTGCAAATAATAATATTAAAGATTCTAACTACCAGCAAGGATGAGTCCTTACGTTTAAAGAGCATCTGTCATTGTAGATCCATCATGGCAGTGCCTGCCAGCGGGCATCCACTCACCTGCTGCCCGCCACATCCCTCACCTTGTTGTGTCACTGTCGCATCACCAGCCATCCCATTAAAGTGAATGGGATTGTTGGTGAGTCAACAACAGGTCAGAGGAGAAGCCATTGCAGGACAGAGATGACAAGTGCTCTTTAAAAATTATGATTTAAATCAATTTGATTTAAATCAAGCCTTTTTACTAGTGATTTAAATCATGATTTAAATCAACTTAATTTATATCAAATCCACCCTGACAGATCTAGTAACTGATCTCAGTCTAAAATAATTCTAATAGTAAAAAATCAAAGCTTTATATGATTTGAAGAGAAACCAGACCAAACAATGTAAGAGGAATGCAGTTCTGATATCTTATTGGAAGCTTGGACTTAAAGAGTAAGCAGTAATAACATACATATTTGCATACATACATATGATATATGTGTGTGTGTGTTTGTATATACACATACACGTTTATTTGTACACATACATAAATTTGATCAACAAGGATTCCCATAAATACAACACATTATGCAGAATGGCAAACATAATCACTTATAATCTGATTTCTAAGGAGGCTTAACTGTCTACAAATATTGCAAATTGGCAAATATATAAAAACTTCAGAAATCCCATGTTTTTTATTTCATTTTTTTTCTATTTTTTAGTTTTTAATTTCTTGTTAAATTTGCTGAATCTGTTATTTCCTTTCATGAAACAATTGAGACTTTAATATTAAGTAATCAGCTTAAGATTGAAATCTTTCTCATACAATGAATACTTTGATGTAAGTTGCGGCAGTTCTTTTCTCAAGACTATACTCAACATTGGGTTAAAAAGTCAAATATTACACTTATTCTAATTGATATTTTAAATTGTAATTAATATTGATGGAATAGAATATTGTTTTCTCTTCCCTTTTCAATACTTTAAACTATCTAAATGATAGAATGTTAATGAGTTTTAATTATATGATATAAAGATCACTGTGTTGAAACCAGACCAAACAAAATAACTCTCAATAGGGCTTGGCAAAGCCTTTGAAAGAGCTGCTTTGCAAAGTGAGTTAGCATGATCAAGTATACCCAATTCTTGGGTTTTGATGACTGGGGCAGTATCACAAAATGATTATACAAATTTGCAGGTGTATCAACAGACAAATATAATGTGTTTTTCAGTGAAGCAATTGATACAGCTGGAAATGCATATATCAATATTTACAGGTAGCAGAAAAAGCTTTAGCAAAGAATAAAAAAAATTGAAAAAGAAAATGAATTAACCCCCAAATTAGTAGATACAATTACACACTTAGTGCATTTTCTGGCAAAATACTTCAGTGCTTCAAAAAGGAAGATTAAAATGTATTTAGGCAATAATCTCTTTACAGTAGCTGCTTTAGAAAAAGAGGGATACCACATTAACTCCCACAAAATGTTTAATGAAACACATCAGTGACTTGCTTCAATGTTGAATCACAAATTGACCTATTCTGATGGCAGTTTCTAAAAATCATGAAGAAGGTGATGCAACTATTGGGGTCAAAGTTCTCAATTACTGGGATAAAAAAATAATTGAACTTGTGGTATCTATCCTCAAGCCTATTTCTGTGCAGAATAACAAATATTTTATTTTGATGCTACCATCTCTAGTGACATTTCCTTGACAATATTCTCAGCATCATGGTCAGTCCTTTTCTCAGATGATGCTTGAGTTACTAATTTTAAGAAGTGTTGAGCATTTCATAAACTTCTTCCTCAGAGTTTTATTTTATTTATTATTTTCATAAAACCTCATAGAATCTATCAAAGGTGATAATTAGTCTCTGATTTCTAACTGAGAAAATAATCAGCTTTCAAAAGCTCGAGGTAATCATATGCACCAATTGCATATGCTCCCTAAGTATGGGAGCAAGTTTGCATAATACACAATAGTTTTGAATGCTACTGAATTTTTCCATTATTCCACAGACTTTTTTGCTATCTAATCTTTCCTAATCTCCTGACCACTGCTATTTTCCATACCTGCTTACAAACTGTACCCCTTACTATTAAATCATTTTGTAAGATATTAATCATTAAACTATTACATGTTATTTAACACCTAATATAAAAGACAATTAACTGAAAAACATTCTTTTCACTTAATCTTTGGATTAAATGAAAAATATCTTTGAAGGCAACAAATATATACACGAAGCAACCAGGAGCTGAGATTGACATTTTATATCCAGTCCCCAAAGGTTTCTTAAGAATTATTAGCTATAATTACCAAGATTCTGTGCTTCACAACATCAGCCTTCACAATAACTAATGCAATTATTCAGGCAATGCAACATAATCAAACATTCAGCAAAGATATCACAAGGTACATATATTTCATTTTACTGCAATGATCCAAAGGTAGGCACAGACAATATTTAGGGGAAATGAAATGTGTGTGTGTGTGATGGAGAGATAGACAGACAGACAGACATCAGGATGTTGATGCTTCTGAAATCTGATACTAAATTTTTGGAATATTTGTTGTCTGATTGTAGACTGATGTTCTTATGGACCTTTCTTGGGATATCCTTATTTATTTGGGGTGACTTCGAATCACCTGGAGACTGCTTGTGCATGTCCCTGCAGTTTTTGGGAAGTGGTTTGCCCTTGCCTTCTTCCTAAGGCTGGGAGAAAGAATGACTGGTCCGAGGTCACTCAACTGGCTTCATACTTAAGGTGGGACTAAAACTGCTGGTCTCCTAGGCTCTGACCTGGTACCTTAACCACTGCACCAAACTGACTCCATCCTTCTAAGTACTATTATGATTATTGTTTACTCCATCGAGAGGCAAGGTGTGAGAGCTCAAGTTAAAACTGCCTGGAAAATCTGTGGGCCCAGTTCATCCCGACAGCCCAGACTGAGGAACTCAACACAGGCGCAGCTCTTTCTCCGACCCTGTTGATTTAGGGGAGAGGTGGGGAATGAAGGACCCTTTATGACTTGTGGACTTCAAGTCCCAGAATTCCTGAGCCACCATGGCGGGCTCAGGAATTCTGGGAGTTGAAGTCCACAAATCATAACAGGGCCATCGTTCCCCACTCCTGAGTTAGGGCACCTTACTGTATCTGCATTGCTTCTCCGATACACGAGCGGAGTAGTAACAGCCTGGCCTATCCCTCCGCGGCGATATACCACCGCACTCCTGCGGGCAATTTTTCCACCACCATCTCCACTGCGCCAACAACATCATCCCTCCCCCTCACATCGCGCTTGATCGCTCCTGTTTAGCGAGGAACGTCGGCTGCGGTCTCTCTTTCCGGCCTCTATGCCCATCCTCGCCCTCTCAAAGGCCCACCACGAAGACAGCCAGGCCTACCTGTTCAACTAGCAGCTGGTCGGTAACTTTTCCTGCAAATTCGTCATATCCGGTAACGAAAACAACGAGGTCACCTGTCTTCCGGCTCAGTGACGCTCTTTCCTCCTCTCCATGGTTGAAGTACAATAATCTGGCGTGCTGGGGCCATAGAGACGTGGCTGTTTCTGGTGAGATATTTCAGTGGAGAGAAGGAAAAAGGCGTGCTGACTGCAGGGTCCGGAGAGGACAGTCCCTGCGCTTCGAGTTTCTGTTTCTATACAAGGTGTATTTTTGTTACTTGGAAGTGCCTTTTTATGTCTTTGCTGTTTTGCTCTGGTTAGGAACATTTATTCCCATAAGTTTCCGTTAGTGATGATGCCAGTTGAAATCCATGCCAGTTGAGTGGAATAAATAAATAAAGAGGGTCCATCTGCGTGGGTATATCCCGAGTCTCCCTCCTTGACTGCTTGCCAGTTGTAGACTGGACTACAACTCCCAGAAAGGCAGTGGGGCTTCTGGCCAGGGAGAATGGTAATTGCAATCTTCAGGGTTTGAAGGCTGCTGTGTTGAAGAAAGTTGTTTTGCTGGAATGCATATGCGTGAGAGGAAGAGAATAGTGTAAGACTTCTGTATTTATTTGCCCTGTTCACAGATTCTTAGGGGATCCTTTTGTTTTAGAAGATCTTGATCTTTTAGATCAGACAGAAGTAGCTGAGTTTGGGCTGGTAATTACAGTTTGATTGGAGTCCATCCTCTAAATTCAGGTAGGTGTCTGTTCTTTCTCATACCAAAGGTTGCATCTTGGAACGATGTGGCTTTTACAGCTAACACTTGTCTTTACTGACTCCTACTTACTTTTTTGTTTACTCTTAACTATTTCCTCCTCCTCCTCCTTTATTGCCACATTTAATAAACTTAACTTTGGCCCCTCCTCCACATATTTTTTTCTTGTTTTTCTGCCTCTCTTATATAAAGTTGTGGGACTAAAGTCTTTCAACCTTATGCAACACTGATGTAATACTCTAAATATGAACAGTTGGCTGAAAGGTCATTTGGATAAGTGGAATAATCTATGAGCAAGTGTGCATAATAACAGCACAGGCCTGGAAAATAAGATAGGCATCATATGCTGTGCTGGGAAGATTGTCTGAAGGAAACACAAAGAAAAGTGAGGGATGGTTAGTGCAGGAGCACCAGCTAAATGCTTTTTCTTTATAAAAAGCAAATTTCTAGCATGGTTTCATATGTTAAGTGCAAGGCACTAAACTGGTAATTCTCATTGTATCAAATAAGCAAAGGCAATTATTTCTTTGAAATTATGATTCATCTCTCATTTACACTGAGATATGTCTGCCTATCCTGCCCTGAGGGGAGTGGGCAATAGCAGGAAAGAATATAGGAATCTGATGTATAAATTACTTTCAAAAACCAGTCCATTTACTATCTCTCAAAATAGACCAAGGTTTTGCACACTTTTTGATACATTGTAAGCACATTATTTTTCTAATTAAACCAGAATAATGTTTCATGCTTTTATTTTTGTATTTCTTGATAATGTATCTCAGAGGTGTCAAACTGCCCGCCTGCAGCCCAGTTTTATCATGCCAAAGCCGCGCCTACCCCATTGCCGGCAATGCAAAAAGAATCGCAACAAATCGCGAGTTTGACACCCATGATGTATCCTATCCTTGGCCTTTGATTTCAGTTGATCAAATGCTGATGCTTCTGACACTTTCCCACCCTTGTCGTGTAGATTCTATTAAAACAACTTTGCATATCCGTTGGGATGATGTTATTATCTACATATTAAACAAAAGCTGTATAAAACTTGTTCCAAAGATCATAACGTAGTGACCTATTATACAAGTTATTCATATTTTTCTATTTTCAGATAGTCAAAACAAAATAATCAGCCTAATAAGTGCAAAATATGTAACAATAAAGCTCATATTAATTTAAATATGTTAGAAAGCAAACGAGGGAAAAAGATAGGTCTCTTAATGAAAGGATTTTCAAATTCTATGTGAAGTAGAAGAGGAGAACATACTTTGTTCCATGCAAATAATTGATTTTATTATTTGTTCTAAATAAATGTATTTAATTAAACATTAAATTAATAGCAGAACATTATAGTTGAACTAAATAAGCAAAAAGAAGTGGAAAACAGTAAGATATCTTGGTCCTGAATCCTATAAGGCAAGATATAATTATATAATTAAACAAATAAAAATAAACAGTGTAACCAATATAGGGCCTTGAAAGAAATATAAAGTCATTGTTTCAGCAATATAATGGTGTGCTTTTAGAATCCCAATTGTGGTTTAATAACTTACTTGCCATTATGGGCTGAAACCTCTGGGCATTTAAAACATTCAGCCTCATGTGGAATGACTTGCCATAAATGGTCAGAAACATTTGGAACTGCTACTGTAGGCTAAATTGGATAAAGATAGTTCTATCCATAGGTGCACACATGTACGCGGGATCAAAATTAAGAAGAATAATTGTATCTAATGTGATTTAGCTGTTCACAGTACAAGTAGTCCTCTACAGTTTATTTAGTGACAGTTCAAAGTTACAATGGTATTAAAAATGTGACTTATGACCATTTTTCATAGTTATGACCTTTGCAGCATCCCCATGATCATGTGATCAAAATTCAGATGTTTAACAACTGGTTCATATTTATGACCGTTGCTGTGCCCCAAAGTCATGTGATCATCTTTTGGAATCTTCTGACAAGCAAAGTCAATGGGAAAGCCAGTTTCGCTTAACTGGGTTACTAATTTATCAACTGCAGTGATTCAGTCACCCGTGGCAAGAAAAGTCATAAAATGGGGCAAAACTCACTTAACCAATATCTTACTTAATATTAACATAAGACTTAACATAACTTTTGGGCTCAGTTGTGGTCATAAGCCATAAGTCGAGGACTACATGTACTCTTCAATTTTAGGAGTGTGTAGAGTTTAAGAATTGCTGTCATATGGGAAGCTCTATGTTTCCTTTGAGGTTATTTGTGTTGTTATTAAAAACACATCTGTAAAATACATAATGTGTTTTGTTATTTAATTGCTTTGCAATCAGTTTCAAAGCCATTCTAATTATGAATTTATATGTATACCAAACAAAGGACATATTATTATTCTCCTCTGCCTGCTGCCTTAAAGGAGAGGAAAGTAGTTAGCTATGATGAATGATGATGAATCTAAAGAATGATGAATCTAAAGAATCTCAGTAAAATAGTTACATTTTCTTAATGGAATTGAAATAACCAATAATTATTCTAATATGCCTATATTTTTTTACTCAAAGGACAGTTTAGAACAATACTTATCTAACAGTTGTGGTCAGAACTATATATCTATTGCTTGACTTGTATCCCTATGCAAATAATTGAATTAGAGATGCTTATCTCTGGGTAAACATGCATAGAATTGTGTTATGTATGCGCTTTACTATTTATAATTGCCTTCAAAGTCATCTAATATTTAGATTGTGTGGATAATCGAGCAACTAATAAACTAGTTACTATCAGCCTCATTTTCCAGGTGAATTGTGGTATAGGTTTTCTGAAAACTTTTTTTTGCCATCTCTAAACTCTGATCTGGTTTTACCTATTTAGTAGTACGTAAGCTGTTTTACTACGCTGGTGTGCTTTACTCAAATAATCAAAGGGATTCAATTAAGTTGAAAATATATGTGACATTAAAGCTAAAGTAAATAAATATAACAATTATTTATTAAACAAGGATATGCTTTGGTCATGTCCCAAATGGAAAATGAATCACTGAGAGAAGATGTGGGTGAACTTGATGAAAATGTGCAGAAGTCAATGGATGAAGAGGTGACCAAGAATAATGGAGAGGGAGCTGAACCTACCTTCACGACCCAGAAAAGAACAGGAGCCAAAGTCACTGAGCTCAGTGCAGCCCAAGAGCCACAGGTGCAAAATATACTGGTATTTATGCTAAAATCTGTCAACAATTTTCAGCTTTATCTCAAAGTATTCACGCTGTCTTCCAAAATAAAACATTTGCGGGGTGGGGAGGGGGGAACGTGGTAGCTACAAAAATCAGTTATTCTAATTCTGCAGTTTAAACTGAATCTATCAATTTCAACCTGCGGTTGGATTGTATCTCCTTCTGAGTTCTTAAGAAAGATAAACATATCATGTGCAATCAAATTAAATACATGTTATTTGACGATCTTAAGTCAATAATATAAATGAAACATATCATTATTTTTTCTGCCATTAATTTGAACACAATTTGTATCCATTCCATTATCGGTTACTACAAGTCTGCTTGCGAAGGTGACTATAACTGTTGAAACGTAGAAATAAACATGCAGTGTATTTTCCTATTCTTGACTAAATTCATTCACATGACATGAAGAGTTGCGTAATTTTGATTAACAAATCAAAATGTTTTTTTCTCATAATATTGATAAATTTGAGGATTGTGTACAACTATATCTTTAATATTTTTAAATAACGCTTCTTATTATATTACTAAGAATCCCCTTTAATCTGGAATAATTAGACATTCAAATAAAAAATAAACATTTTTATTTGATGTCTTATCAGATCTTTCTCCATTAAGAATCTAAGTTTGCTAACAGAAAGAAAGTCTTCCTGCAATGCTGTAAAATAGAGATATAAAAACATATTCTTTATTTTGTTCCTGAATTTCCTTTGCTAGAAATTAGTTTTAATTTTAAGAGCCGTGATGGCGCAGTGGTTAGGATGCAGTATTGCAGGCTAACTGAGCCCATTGCCAGGAGTTCGATCCTAACTGGCTCAAGATTGACTCAGCCTTCCATCCTTCTGATGTCAGTCAAATGGAGATCCAGATTGTTCGGGGCAATATGCTGACTCTGTAAACCGCTTAGAGAGGGCTGTAAAGCACTGTGAAGCAGTATATAAGTCTAAGTGCTATTGTTATTGCTATTAATTCTTTTTAAAAGGAATAGATAAATAACTGTTTACCTTGTTCTCTTTCACTCAGGTCTCAGGTCCCATTGAGAAGACTCAAACAGGATGGGGATCTTGGGGAAGCTGGGGAAAATCATTGCTTTCAAGTGCTTCAGCTACAATGGCCAGTGTTGGTAAGGATACGTTACAAGTCAAATGAACTTTTTTTGTTTAGTTTTTTTCTTTTAGAAGTTAATGGGGCAACCACAAAATACCTTATAAAAAGTAAAGAAGAATATAGAGCAAGCTCAAAATATGTTTTTTTTAAACATGTCTTTATATAGGAGTAAATATATCTTGGTCTTTTGAGCATCACCATGGTCAGAAACATTTGGAACTGCTACTATAGGCTAACTTGGACAAAGAAATTTGTACTCATAGGTTCACATGTGTGTGCAGGATCAAAAATAGGAAGAGTAATTGTATCTAATGTGACTTAGCTGTTCACAATATTCTTTGTTTTTAGGAGTGTGTAGAGTTTAAGAACTGCTGTCATGTGGTTTCCTTTAAGGTTATTTGTGTAATTAAAAACATCTGTAAAATATGTAATTAATGTGTTTTGTTATCTGATACATTTTGAGTATGTATCCCTCAATTCAAACCCACATAGCCTTTACAAGGTCTTAAAGCAGGGGTTCTCAACCTTGGCAACTTTAAGACTTGTGGACTTCAACTCCCAGAATTCTGGGAGTTGAAGTCCACAAGTCTTAAAGTTGCCAAGGTTGAGAACCCCTGTGACTTAAAGGTTTATATGTTATTTCTAATTGAAAATATAAAAAAAAATATATAAAATTGAGATTAAGCTAGTCACTAGTGGCTAGACTGAGCAAAACAGTAGAATGCAGCCTATTGACTTTTATTTTGCTTGCTTGGAGAATACAGGCAGATCTAAGGGCTCCAACTTTCCTGTCATCAATAGATGCCTCAATATTTTAGAATAGATGACTGATTTTTAATCGAGTTCTAACTAACATTTTGATGATATGATTACTTTTCCTGATTTACTGATTTTCATTTGTTACTTTTGATTGTTAGGATTTTTTTTGTTTTTTGGAGATTTTATTAGTAATGTTTACTTAATAGATCAACGTATTTGTTTACTAATTGTTTTTAATATGTTACAGTCTAAGCTTTATTAAAAATGGTTGAATATGATATTTACTCATTATTATGATCCAGACGGTTGCTTGTTTGTTGAAATATGTGATTGTACCTATCCTTATTTTACCCTAATTCCTTATTTTCTTCCCCTTTCCTTCTACCCCTCCTTTTACCATACCTGTATTGTTCCTATTTTTCCTCACCTATATAAACTTAATAAAATTTTGTTAAAAAAAATAGATGCCTCAATAGATGGATTGTCACATAGCCATAGGAAATGTGTCTCTTGTCCTGCTCTTCCCTTTGCAGTGTTGGATGTCAAATATAAAATAGTGCAGCAGTGGTTCAGAAAACCACAGAACATGTTCTTCTTTGTTACTCCTTTTGTAGAGGCATTCAAACTAGATTTATTCTTCCTCTGCTTAGTGATCCTGATTGCTCTGACTTGGCCTACGTCGAGATGAGCTGCCATTTATTGCAATGAGTATGGCTAAGTTTGGGTGGAAGCATAGAAGATATGCAGCATCTTGATAGGCCAAGCTCGTGCTCCACAGAAGTATTTTATGTAATTTTAGATTTTATGTAACTTCAGGAATTTTTGCATTCCATGTAAATTTTATAAATCATATTGTAATTTTACATGTTATATTTTATGTAATCTTAGGTACTCATTTATAGCCCAGACATTGATTGTTCCTTTTGGCTCTTATTTATGGGTCCTAGTCAGGATGTTTTAATTTCACAATATACTATATTTTAATTTTGTCTCAAATTTTATTTAGCACTGTTGTTGGTGCCAACAGATCCCTCATAAACACATTCCTTGTACTGGTCTAAGATTGTTAATAGAATACATTCTGCCCTCCCCCCCTCCCAAAGTTATTTGCACCCTATTGATTTTTATTTTGCTTGCTTGGGAAATTCATCATATTTTTTCCTCAGGGTTAACATTATTTCTTTTCTTTCTCTGTAGGTCATGGAATCTCAAATGTCATTGAAAAAGCAGAAACGTCCCTAGGGATCCCCAACCCTAGTGATTTACCATCTAATGCCAGAGATGCAATGAAAGGTCAGCTCTTATCTTAGCACATAAAATATTTTATATATAATAACCTTTGTTACCTTTGAAGTAATCTGTATTCTATAGCAGACAAGCTGAGCATCAGGCTGTCATATTAACTGCCAAATAACATGACTTAGAAATATTGGTATTGCTGGTATCTTAGAAACCTGTATATCCTAGAGGAAAAGCACCTGCAATCTTTGTATTACAGTACTTTGTTCAGGATATAAAATTTATGCCTGCGTTAGGATAAACCTTTGCTTTTGTGCAGTATGAAGATGGCAGGGTTTTAGTTTTTGTTATCAGTCTAGATAGATATGGATGTTTATAACTGACCGGAGGAGTATTGGTTAGGTTCAGAGAATTGCTGTCTTAATTTCATATTGTCCACGGAGGACTTAGGATACTTTGAAATATCCAAGGGCAGTTTTGATCCTTCAATGAATGTTTTTTTGTTTTAGAAAACCACAGCTCTGAAGAAGTAAGTGATGACAAGAAAGAGACTGAAAATCCGTCACCTCTCAGTGGTGCTTTTGGAATGTTTTCTACCATTTCTTCTGCTGTTCAGAGCACAGTGAGTGAAACTAAAAGAGTCATGTTAATATTTGTCTTGGTTTGATATTGCTGTGTCCTCAGTTATCAGCCCTTTAAAGTAGACCAGATCAAGCCCTTTAAAGTAGACCATTGAAGACTAGGACACTATATTATTGAGATTGGCTATAATAATAAGGACCTTGCATGTCTGCCTGTGTTTTTCCTTCCTCCCCTCTTACATCCCAGAGAGTTGAGGATGCAGACTAGTTCTGAATCTCTTTGTAACATTCTCCCACCTGGCTGGATTTAGCACACATTCCTTCTGCACCTGGTGCTTTCCTGACAATCTCTGAATTCTTTCTCCAACCTTCTCCCTGGCTCTGTGAAGGTTCATTACATTGTCAATCAGGGATGAAGTTTTTTACCATTTGCAATCTTTAATAATTGCTTTGTTTATTGCCAGTAAGTTATTTGTGCCCTGTTTAGAAGTCTTGAATTACAAGCGTTTTCCTATCATAAAAAATTAGACTAATCTTGGGCATTTGAACTTTAGCCAATTCTTCAGTTGACATTTGGGATTTAATTGGACCAGAGTGAAAAGGATATATAAACCTAACAATTAGTCATGTTGTTGAAATTTACAACTTGGTTTGGGATAAAGATGTAATGTATTTATAAAGCACTAGTATTTGAATGTTATTATAATTTCATATTGAGTTGTTTTATAACTTGGTTTTCTGAACAGAAATTCTCATGAAGCAAAATATATCTTAATTTAAAATGTCAAGATATACTGAAGAAGTAATAATCCTAAATCATTAAAATACAGAATGGGATAAAAGGCTTATTAAAAGTAGCCCACTTATTTATTGTATTTTTAACCCCGCCCCTTCTCAGTGGGTCTGAGTAGCATACAAGTTGAAAACCAAAGAAATAATGCAAGGTCAGAATACAGTGGGGGGGGGGAACCAAGAATCTTTTACAAAAGCAGTCGACGACCCATCCTAGCTCAAACCTGAGAAATAAGATAGTTCCTCGGAGACTCATTTTAAAGAAAGCAGGGTTGTTTCCATTTGAATCTCTGAGAGAATGCTGTTCTGGTGATAGGTAGATCCAATGTAGTGGAGCCCATCAGATTGCATTGTTTAATGCAAAGGTCCCCAACCTTTTGGGCACTAGGACCGGTTCTGTAGAGAAAGGTTTTTCCACAGACCAGAGAGTGTGTGGTTTTGTGTACTGCCTGCAATCCACGGATGGGGCTTTGCTTATTTGTGTGGATCGGTTGCTGGCATGCCGTGGCCTGGTTCCAGTCCATGGACCAGGGGTTGGAGACCCCTGGTTTAATGGGTGGGATCTGAAAAAGACAACTCTGGCTGATATTACAGGATGGGAAGAAACGTTGAGAGATGACCCTTCAAATTACAAGGCCCTATGCTGTATAGAAGACTGTTGTGCAGCTGAAGTTTCATGATAGTCTTCAAGCCCCAGAATGCATTGCAATAATCCACACAGTGAGGAAACCCAAGATTTGGTGTTCTTTGCTACACTGATCTGAAATGAGGCAGACTAAAACTGAGTGTTGGTATACACTTGTAGATGAGCCCTTTTTTTTAATGTAGCCAGTTCAAGGGTTATAAATACATACTTTGGAAATTCTTACTTTCTGTCAACACATTTTCACTATTTATTTGTGTCCCACTTTGCTATCTTGTTTCCTAAGGAAAATTATATAAATCAATCCTGTATTTTGAACATTTGGCTTCCAGAAGTTCAAATTGCCTTTACCGTATATCTCTATCATAAAATATTTTCCTTCTTTCAAAAGTGCAAATCTATCTTTTTTTAGGGGAAAACAGTTATAACTGGAAGTTTGGATGCATTGGAATACATTGGTAAAAAGACTATGGATGTGATAGCTGAAGGTGACCCTGGATTTAAGAAAACAAAAGGCTTGATGAACAGAAATTCCACACTATCTCAGGTATGGGTTTCCCACATGACATCTGGGAGTGATTTATTTCTGATCCTCTTATTAACAAATTATCAATCAACAGAATAGTTCACGGCCTAGCACCAAATTTATAGCTGGCAACCTTTTCTCCATGCTTTTTTAATGGTGTTGTTGTCACACTTCAGCTTCTTTATTTGTAGGTCTTGCGAGAGGCCAAGGAAAGAGAACAACAGAGGACAGCTGCTGAGGTTTCCATGACAACAGAGAAGAAAGCACATTATGGATTGCTTTTTGATGAGTTTCAGGGGCTTTCTCATTTGGAAGCTTTAGAGATGCTTTCCAGAGAGAGTGAATCAAAGGTAAATGACCTTAAGCGATATTTTTTTTTGCAATTGAGGAGGAATAAGAGTAGAGATCTATATAAACTCTGGGAGATAAATCCAGTTACAGATTCTTTGCAGCACCAGTAAATAAAAGCCAATCAAAGCAGGAGAAAAGACTTTCTGTTGTCACCTATTCCTTCTCTCTGCTTTAGGTAATGTGTTTTTAAGTAAGAGGCATAAAAGGGTTTGTTATTCCCACGTGTTATCTGACTGGGATAGTCCAAAGAAAATCAATTCCATTGTATGATATGGAAACACTTTGCTTTTTGCTACCATTTTCCAAAAAACATTTTCAATTACTCAGTCTATTTTGTAATACTGCTTCTGTATTTCTCATATCGGATATGAAACTACCAGATCTACAATACCTTTTCAAACAGGTGAAATCTATTATAAGTACCCTTTCTGGTGAGGAGTTTGCTACTTTAAAGGAAGAGCTGGAAAAGCTGAAAGAAGCATTTTCATTAGCTGAATTTGATGATGATGAAGATGATGATGAAGAAAAAGGAGGTAATTATGCAGATCCAACACTTGAATGCCGGCTGTGCAATAGTATATAAAGTGAACTGAGTGAGGTGGCTTTCTAATATTCTGTAGCATTCAGTCATTGATGCTTATATTTTAGAGGCTCTAGCTTTTCATTAATCAACTGAAATAAATAATAGATACTAAAAGCTACCATATACAAGTAGCTTTCGACTTAATGACCATAGTGGAGCCCAAAATTTCTGTTGCTAAGCAAGACCTTTCTTGCCATAGTTGTTAAGTGAATCACTGCAAGTTAGTAACCCGGTTGTTAAGTGAATCTAGCTTACTTAATTGA
Organism: Crotalus tigris; assembly: GCF_016545835.1. Lineage (NCBI taxonomy): Eukaryota > Metazoa > Chordata > Lepidosauria > Squamata > Viperidae > Crotalus > Crotalus tigris. The sequence goes on along the minus strand of NW_024096545.1, from coordinate 4,041,496 downwards.
ATTTGTCAGAAGGTCGCAAATGTGATCCCATGACACTGCAACTGTCATAAATACATGCCAGTTGCCAGGCATCCACGTTTTTATCACGTGACTGGGAATGCTGTAATGGTTGTGTGAAAAACAGTCATAAGTCACTTTGTTCAGTGCTGCTGTAATTGTAAATGGTCACTAAATGAATAGTTGTAAGTTGAGGACTGCCTGTATTTTGATGCTCTGTTCTTCTGAGTAGTAGATAATTATCTGAAAATTTAAATGAACAACCAACTGACAGCATGGGACTTCCTTAAGTAAATAAATAAATAAATAAATAATGTAGAGAAGAACATGGGGGTCATAGTGGCTGATTGGAACCTTAGGGAGGAGACTTACAATGGCTCCTGTGTCTGTGAATCAGACAACTTATATGTGAAAAAGAAGAAAACAAAAAGCATTCATGTTTGTTCCATTATGTTGCTAGTATTGTGTTGGTTGCATAGCTGTTGACATGTACTTACCGTGTTTCTTCCAAAATAAAACCTGGTCTTATTTGGGGGGGCTTCAAAAGAGGCACCAGGTCTTATTTTTGGGAGGTGTCTTTTCCACTTAACTGACAGCTTCGCCCAACCGGCCCAGTTCTGCAGCCGAAGAAATGCCTCTGCAGCTGAGAATGGAGCTCCGGCCTGCTTTTTGCCGACAGAGGCCTTTCTGGAAAGGCCTCTGACTGTGAAATGCAGGCCAGGTGATGAAGCAGAAGAACTGGGTTGGCGAGGACAGGCGGTCTGCAATGGTAAGTGGGTGCAGGGCACATGGGGCAGCTCCCCCCCCACCCCTGCCCTAGCTTGAGTTTTAGGCATGTGCTTTACTCCAAAACTAGGGCTTATTTTGAGGGTAGGGCTTATATTACTCCCAGTCCCAAAATCAAGCTAGGGCTTATTTTTGGGGTAGGCCTTACTTTCAGGGAAACACGGTATTACCTTTAGAAAATATCTAGAGACCCCTATCTTTCGTTCACAAGGATTATGAAAAAGTGTGCTCATGTTCTGAAACAGAGATGTACCCCACCTGGGTAATGAAAAACAACAAACAAACCTATATGTAATTTTATTGAAAATACACAATCTATTTCCTGTTGTTTTTAGAAGACGAAGATTTCACAAATGAAGTGGGCCTACTCTTTTCACAGCTGTGCATCTCTCTAAAACCAGCTAAATTGCTCCAAGTGAGTGAATAATTTGTTTTTGGCTTTTAAGATCATGCATAGACCTGGTCTGGAAGTAATTTGTCTTTTGAAATTTGTAGTAGCTTGTAGTAATTAGACTAACTTTAAATTAATTTTTATCTAATTCATTTTTATTTTAATTCATTTAAATTACATTGATTAATAATTAATGATATATAATAGCAACTGAAGGAATTTTATAATTTAGGCTATTACACATTAGAAGTGCTTTTCAACAATGTGCATCTTGGTCCACTTCTAGGCGGAATAGGTGGCAAACAAGCCTAATAAATAAATAAATCCTTCAAGCTGACTCTGTTAGTGGTCCATATTGTTGCAGCTTTTTTAAATAGCCAGAATTTAAGCTAACTAAACCTAATTTCTGGGTATTGGCTTGTTATCTTTTATGTTTTATATGTAAAGTTTAAAGAGTAGCTTAAGGCAATAATTGAAGTATTTTTCTTTAAGGTGATAGGTTAATAGAAGTAGAATGAAACAGAAAATACATTTTGTTTTGAATTTCAAACAAAACAGCTGAACCTGAACTTTCATATGAATATTCTACTCTATTCTATCCTGCAATACGAGTCAGAATTGATCAAGTGTTCTAAAAAAAACCACCCTGAAATACTTTGACTTCACCCATAGGAAACAATGGATCTGAGGGCCGGCTTCTGCTCTCTTGTGTTTTACAAGAGGGTCAGAGGAAAAAGGGGGACTGGTAGTTCATGCATCTGCCACCTCAAGCACAAAACAGAAGTCCAGTTTTGGTGCTTGGAACAGTTGGAATATTTCAAATGGCAGAACTCCAGATGACCAGATTTTATTCAATCTTAAAATTCTTCAAACCTACACTATTTCCAGTCATATTTCAAAGATAAAAGACACATTTCCTTGTAGTAATGTGTAGAAACAGTAAGTGGCACTGTTTTCCAGGAGAGAATGACAAACTATTCATTGTTATTTGTCTGATTTTTTTTTTTAAAAAAATCTGGTGTACTCCTCTGGTTTGGAAAGTTTATCTTACACATACATATTTTTATAGTTATCTTGTACATACTTTATACATGAGATTACATGCTCATATGAACTTTTAGATGTATGAATCATCTTGGGTTGGGTGGGATGGGTGAATGGAGTTTCCCAGGCCACAAGAATAAAATTATATCTTCTATGTTAACCCAAACACTGGCTTATATTTATATATTATATATTAACCCATTGCACTGCTTCCTCCAACAAAGAAGAAGAAAGGAAAATGAGAGTGAGCTGTTTCAGTTTTGAATGGGGAAGATTACAGACTTCAATATTATGCTATTTTCCAACCCTTCGTTCTATACCAGTATGATTGAAAAACCATACTGGCATTGTACAGATAGAAGCAGTTTTGATTTTCAGTGGCTAGAGTTGGGAAGGCAGGGAGCAATTCATGTAATCAATGAAGAATGACCACTTACTTATAGGAAGAGGTGTTGTGGTGGAGATACACTATTTGCACTCTCCTCCTGGACATGACGTTCGCTTGATATTTTGCTGCAAACTGAGAGCATGAAGCCTTATAGATATTGTTCTCTCTGGCATCTGTTGTCATTGATCACATTGGCTGGCAGATGCTGGTAATTCAGCTACATCTGGAAGGCTAAACATTCCCCATGTCTCTGTAAGAAAATAATATATCTCTTTAAAGAAATTAATTTCCTTGCCACGTAGCAGGCCTTTGGCATTTTGTTATCACTATTATATGGGAATAATTATGGATTGGGATCTTTTCTCTTTTCTCTGTGGAGCCTGGATAGGGGCATTCTCCTGATCAGCAATATGTTAATGTATCTTTTTTTTTTTTTCTCTTGGGCAGGCAAGGACCTCTGCTCATGAATTAGTTAAAAACCTCGACATGCAAGTGGTCAAAGAAGCAGAAAAGCATGAAGGAGACCAGGAAGTGGGCTCAGGAGATACTGAACAAGAGAATAAAAAGTCGGTGGAGGTAATAATTTTAATCAAAAGAACATTGCAGTACAGTTTAAATGGATACATCCATCTAACAGCTATCATCATATCCCTTCATTCTTAAGCTATGATCTCTGCATGTAGTCTTTGTCAGGTGAATTGGATGTGAAACTAATGTCATGACTTCCTCTTTTAAAGAAAATAGAATAACATTATTTTCTAATTTTGCAGGATATCCACATGGTTGCAATCAGAAGCCTGGCTGAGTTGACCGCTTATTCCATTGAAATATTCCACAAAACTGCAGCATTGGTTCTTCATGGGCAAAAAGAAGATGTGTTGGCTATAAATAGAGCTAAAAGCCTTTCCCAGTAAGATTAATCACTCCTGTCTTCTCTATTTCTTTCCCTTCTTCTCAAAAATGGAAAAAGATTAACATTTACCTGGTTCCTGCTTATCATTCTTGTTTAGGGCCCTGGAGTAAAAGCCCAAAGAATCTCCTACACAATTCTTTACTTCTGTATGTCCATGTCTAGTATAACACAATGCCATGGAAAATCGCAGGCTTATAAGAGCTCCAGTACTTCCTGTAGAAATTGTTCTTACTACCATGTTTATAGGCCTTCTGCTTGCTTGTGGCTCCAAGAGGTTACAGAGTTACACTCAGTTTGAATGTTTTCCTTCAGTTGAGCCTTCATATTTCTCTTTAGTAATGGAAGTGGTCAAAATAATGGATGAATGAGATGAGGAAGGGGCATATAGAACAGAGGTCAAACTGGAAAACAGCCTGATTTATCTCTAACAATCAGAGAGTGCCCAGTTCTAGTCTAAATCTGAATCTAAAATTTTGATAATGGCAATCAAGGTCTCCATGTCTTACCATCTATCACTGAGAAATGAGTACATCCTCTCCTCATTTATTGATTAGTGTTCCATTCCAATGGTCATTAAGTGAAATGGTTGCTAAATGAACACAAGAGAGAGATGCGAGTATCACTGGTTGCTGCTGTCTGATTCAGATAAAGTTATCTTGTACAATGTCCTCTTCCTGAGCTACTTTTCTTCAGAGCTCAGTGCTTCCTTGAAAGCGGCTAACCCAAATTAACAAGCACAGCTCCATGCCCTTAATTAGTTGATTAGGACCCTCTGGCCCAGCGACTCCCAACCTTTTGGGCACCAGGGACCAGTTCCCTGGAGAGAGGTTTTTCTGCGGACCGGAGGGGATGTGATTTCGTGTGCTGCCTACATCCCGCAGATGGGGCTTCACTTGTTTGTGCAGACCGGTTTCTGACATGCTGCAGACTAGTGCCAGTCCATGGAATGGAAGTTGGGGACCCCTGCTGTGGCCCATTGATGAAACTGACCAGAACTTAAATAAGTTTCACACTGAATACTTTTGTTGTCAGATGCACAAAATGTCCTAAATAACGTGCATTGGTCAGAAAATGAATTTTTAATTACCACTTATTACTGTCATATTTGTGAATGGTCACTGAGGTTATCACTAAATGAGATATGTGGTTAAACTATATATAATTTTCTGCTTGACAGAATTGGTTACTTGTGGATATGTACCTCAACTACCTGGAAATCTGACACGTTTTAAGTGAATTGATTCAGGTAGTTCTGTAAAACAACATATTTAAAAATTATTTATCCCAGAAAGATATTTATGTTCCTTTGATTTTTTTTTGTCTGCAATGTATGAAATTAGTAGATATCAAGATGATTTTTTGTTGGAAAGCTACTAAATAGGTGTGGAGTTTAAGTGCAGAATAAACAGCAATATAAAGTATTTATAATTTTGCCCAATACCAGAATGGGTGAGCAGCTTTCAAGGAAGCACTCAGTGCTATGCTCTCCCAGATCTCACTGGCGTCAGTATTTTTTTGTTTAATTCTTAGTTCCAGGAAAAAGAAGTAATAAAGAACACTAATAGATAAAGAAGAATATTTGTAGCTCACGGTTGAAATGAGGGGTCCTTGGTGCTCTCTGAGCTTGATTGTTTTCTTGCAGACATTTCATTATCCAAACTAGGTAGCATCATCAGTTCTAGTGCACTGACTAACATTGATGATGTTACCTCTTTGGGGTAATGAAATGTCTACAAGAAAACAACCAAGCTCAGAGAGCACAAAGGATTCTCAAAGAGCACTAAATATTGCAGCAATCTTGCACCATCCTTTTTTCAACATTTCTCCCAGAAAGTACTGTATTTTCCGGCGTATAAGACGATTCGGCGTATAAGACGACCCCCGACTTCGGAGCCGATTTGCATGCTTAGAAAGTCACCTTATATGCTGGAAACTACAGTAATTTCTGGCGTATAAGACAACCCCCAACTTTGGAGACGATTTGCATGCTTTAGAAAGTTGTCTTATACGCCGGAAAATATGGTATATCAATTTGATAACCCTGCTAAAAGAATTTACTGTAATTAGAAGCTAAACCTCTCCTCACTGCCTTTTTTCCTTTTTTTTTTTTTTACATACAGAGCTAAAGAAAATATTTGCAAGTTAATTGGCATCTGTGTTTTCATATCCCTTCAAACCACCAAGAACCAGCTTTAGAAGCTCTTGATTTTCTATTCATGTATTTTTCAAATCAGCTCATTATGGCAAAATCAGAGCATACATCTAGTAGGTTCCCAGGCATACTAGTTGCAAATTAGGGAGGAAAGCTGACGGAAAGCTTGTAGATCATCCTTAGTCTTCTACATGGTAAAATAAAAAATAAAAAGATAAAGACATAGTTTATGATGTATTGTTCTTTTTTAGAATGACCATTATGCTGTGCAAAGAATTGTCATCCCTCTCTAAAGAATTTGCGACATGCTTAACAGCTGCGGGGGTAAGATGCTGTATGATGTCTAGTGATGAAAAGCTTGTCATGACAAAGTAGAAAGAATCAGCCTGCAGGACACATATTGCTGTTTTTGTTTTATGCTATTTTAAAGAAAGGTGTCCTGCTATTTCTACTTCGCTTTATTAGTAAGATGTTAGAGTTTATCATTTTTAAAGGATTTTTTTTCCAGATAAATCAGAAAAGGTTACTAAGGCTGAATTTTTTTTTCATAGGTTTCTTCATATCAGTAGTTTCCTCTATTTTGCTTTAGATGCTCACATTACTCTAGTGTGAGAGGATCCATGCCAGATATTTAGCATCATTTCCATCTTGGCTCTCAATACTGCACATATTCATTTCAGTAGCATGGGGAATAGATTATTAACTGATTAAAAATCAAAGGTTTTGATTTAGTTTTAGATATCTAGCCTGTATTCTCTTCAAGATTTTTCTTTTTTTGGCTTGGTTTTCAAGTGCAACTTAATATATCCAATCTTTTCAGGTGGAAGAGAAGGCTGATGTGCTCAATCCTTTAATCACAGGAGTGTTTTTGGAGGTGAGTTACATATACAAATGCTTGTGAGAAATTTACACTGGAGGCTAAAACATATAAGGAATGGTTGCTGGAATTGGGTATGTCTAGTTTAATGAAGAGAAGGATGAGGGGGGACATGATAGCAGTGTTCCAATATCTCAGGGGCTGCCACAAAGATGAGGGAGTTAAGCTATTCTCCAAGGCGCCTGAAGGGAGGACAAGAAGCAACGGATGGAAGCTAATCAAGGAGAGAAGCAACCTAGAACTAAGGAGAAACTTCCTGACAGTTAGAACAATTAACCAGTGGAACAACCTGCCTTCAGAAGCGGTGAATGCTCCAACACTGGAAGTTTTTAAGAAGAGACTGGACAGCCATTTGTCCGAAATGGTATAGGGTTTCCTGCCTGAGCAGGGGGTTGGACTAGATGACCTCCAAGGTCCCTTCCAACTTTAATTTTTATTTTTATTATTTTTATTTTTGTTGTTGTTGTTGTTATTATTATTATTATAATATCTGGCCTGACATAGCTGTGAAACTAGTACAGGAATTCCTTGACTTAACGGCCACAATTAAACCCAAAATTTCTGTTGCTAAGCAAGACTTGTTAAGTAAGTTGTATCACATTTTATGACCTTTTTTGCCACAGTTGTTAAGCAAATTGGCTTCTCTCATTTACTTTGCTTGCTGGAAGCCAGCTGGAAAGGTTACAAATGGTGATCACATGATCCTGGGACACTGCAACTGTCATAAATACATGGCAGTTGCCAAGCACCGAAATGTTGATCATGTGACCATGGGAATGCTGCAACGGTTGTAAGTGTAAAAACTGGTCATAAATATGTTTTTTCAGTGTAACTTCATATGGTCACTAAACAAAAAGCTGTAAGTTGAGGACTTCCTGTATTTAGTTCACAGTAACTGTTTCTGAACTTTTATCATGCAGAGAAAAGGAGCGTACATAAAATGGTAAATGTTTCGGGATGTTGTTTTGCTCAGGACAAAATAATCCTATCCAAGTTCGGATGAACAAGTTGAAGAAATAAAACATTTGAAACATCACACTTTGTTTTCAGCTTATAACACAGTTTGGGTTAGAATGGTCCACTTCAGAATTCTCTTCTGTGATCAAACAGTTAGTTTTTGCTGCTTAAAACAATCCAATTTTATTTTGAACTCAGATAAATGTCTTGGAACATGTGACCTGACTTTTTGCTCAAACATTCAAAATGGCAGTTCAGAGTTGAAACACTTTGCATATTCCTATTAAAATGTGATAGTGTCACATGATTTCCTTTCTTAGATACTAAGGATTATGAGCAATGTAGAGATTTTATGCAAAGGGCCTTGATTAGGGCTTCAAAACACAACCTTATCTTCATAGCCTAACCTTATACAGACTAAATATATAACAATGAAGATTAATATTCCATTTCTCCATCTCCATCCAACTGACAAAATGATGTAATAATTCCCATAGATTAGAACAAAACTGATATAATGTAAAAAGGGTTTAAAAAAACAGGGATGGCTTTAAGTGAATATGAAACAATTTGTTCATGTAATATGCCCAGGTCCCAATCATATTACTTATATACCTATGCTTCATTATTTATTTTACTAAAGCAATTAATTAGAGACAGATGCCAAACAAATTCTGATCTTTAGAATGGATGGATGTTCTTTATTCATTTGACTAGCTTTTCATTCTCTTACAGGCTTCCAACAGTGCCTCTTATATCCAAGATGCCTTTCAACTACTTTTGCCCGTGCTGCAGATCTCGCATATCCAGACTCGGACAGAGTTATCTCAACAATAAATCAAGTCTGAGTAAACTGGAACATCACTTCCAAGGGACCTGAGTGGAAGTTCCCTTGTTCCACAAGAAGATGAAAGCATCTTACTATAAATTAAGACAGATGTGTTGACTTGTAGTTTTCCACTGTCCAGAATAAGATGCTGAAGGGCCATGATGCAACCACCTATATAGATAGACAGGATGATCTGTAGACAGCATAGGAAGTTTGTTATGCAATTTGTCTTTGTCATTTTGCTGGATAATGTTCTATCTGCTTCTGCTCCTTAGACCCTCTGTATTATGCTCCTTGAGATAAAAGCATTATGAAGGAAAGACTCATAGTGCAAAGGATGCATAGCACAACAATGTTCTTGGCTTGAGACCTGAGATTATTGGAGTCCGTAACTGCTGCAAATTGCATTATACTCACATTGAAATGCTGTTTTAAGTTAAATGCCTAGCACTCCAAAGAGACATTGAGAAAATAAGATTTGTTTTAAAGCATGTGAGTGATTTTTCAGTTGTCTACTCTAAGATCTGGAGATCCCAAAGGAAAAAAGACTTTAAAAAACCTGCTAAGATTGCAGTTCTATGTGTTATTTGAAAGGAGAAAAAGGGCCATTTATATATCTCGACTTGCTGCCCAGTAAGCATGATTATGCTTCAGGTGTGAAAAGTTTTTAGACAACTTAATGATCTGACCTTTTATTGATGTATACTCTATTAGTGCTAGTTTACAGATAAATTTGGTATTTTTTTTTAAAAAAGAAACACTTTTATGTAATAGCATTTGATGTTTAAATAAACACATTTTGCTAGACCTCACTTAGTCAATAGATTTTCAGTGTCCTACTTCCTTAGCAGTAATTAAAAAGGAGCCAAGAAGGAATTGACTCCATTTGAAGAAAAGTAAGGCTTTTGATAAATGCCTTGAGGTAAGATGGGCGGCCTATACATTTTATAAATAAATAAAATGAAGCTATCAAGGGAAGCTTACAATTAGATGCAGCATTTTGTTTTCCCTTTAGCCCCATTTCATGACTCTGGATAATTCTTTGAAAATAATTTTTTAGGGTTCTGGGAAATTTGCCTGAATTCCAAAAATTGTGACTTAATTCTTAATATCATAACTCCAAAGACTTTAGAATACAATTTTTTTCTTATCTTTTTTGTCCAATTGTTACTTTGCACAATTATGTCTTGTTCCATAATTTATATGTTTATTAATTTGTTCTTTCCTAGAATCCTATTTCGGCTCAGGGAAAGTCTACTAGCTTTTATGTTTTGAACAAGCAGCTTGCTGTGATCATAGTGACTCAAATATCACTTCAGCAAAGGAAAAAAAATGAATTGCAACTTGTTTTACTTAAGTAAATGTTCTTGCTTTTGCCTTTGTTAGCATGTCTTTGTTTTAACTGCAGTTTTGAGTTTCTGTCTCATTGCTTGATGGTCTTTACAGTTACTAAATTACTTTATTACCATATTACAGCACTAGTAAGAAATGTTGGAACAATGCACTATATGCATGTAGATACATGTGTGTATGTGTATACATGTGTCTCTGTGTGTATGTATGTATATGTATATATGTATGTGTGTGTGTGTATGTATGTATATATATATATATATATATATATATATATATATATATATATATATATATATATATATATATATAAATAGATACATATACATACATACATACAAATCCAGTAAAAATGCCCTTTAACTTCACAAATAAATTAGGCTTTTTAGATAGTTTAATTTCTAGCAAAGAATCTATTTTATCTATTTTAAATATGTATGTGCACTATATTGTATACAGAGAATAAATGTCTTATGATGTAATAAAGAAATGGCTGCTTATTAAATACGTTGACCATTGAATACCTACAGTTACTCATATTCAGGTCAACAAAACAATATTTCTGACATGTGCTGCTTTCACACATTTTCTTGTTTATTGTATGGAATTGCATTGTTTCAAGATAGTGGGAATGATAGCATATGTGATGAACATATAGTATATTGGGCAGAATACATGCATTTTGTTTTTCTACTTGTGTGAAATTGATGCTTAAATTAAAAATGCACATTCTACCATATTATTTTACCTGAAGAGAATAGCAATCTGTTCAAATGGAACAATCGCATATTTTCTCCAACAGTTGCCCAGCCCTCGTTTCATTTTTAGATCTTTTCAAAGGAGACATGGACTTTGTGAAATACTTTGCATTTGACTATAGAATTGTAGTCTTGTTATAGACTACAGAGAAATGGTACTTCCAATTCATAAAAACAGTATGAAATTAAAATTAGAAATGTATTGGATTGATAGGACTGTAAGTGAATGAACAAACAAAGGCCATAAGTTGAAGTCTTCAAACAAAGTGGCTACAGGTTTGGATTTATAAGAATATTGTAAATAAATAGAAAACAAAGAAACCTGGAATGACTTTTTATGCATCCCTCTTCCCTGTTTTTGGTTTTGGAATCCAGTTCCAAATGCACTCCCAAGTAAGCACGCTTACTTGAAAATATAAATGTTTTAAATGCTGAGTACATTTAACTAAATTTAATTGGCGTATGTCTTCAATACCTATGTCTAGCTTAATCTTTTTTGCCATTTTTATTCCTCTATATTGTTTTTGTTCTGCACTATTTTCCCATGGTATAAGGCTTTGGAGCATGCTGGATGAGGAATTCTGGGAATTGAACTACACATCTCTTAGAGATGCAAAAACATTGCTTTAAAACCTATTGATCATCTTCCATAGCATTATTTTAGAAAGGGATGAGATTAGTGAGACATACAATTAAACTCTCACATAGTTTTATGCTACTGCAAATAACATTAACAAGTTTCAATTATATAGAATAAAAAACAACTTTGTATCTAAGGAAATCATTCACAAGCCCAAGAAACCTTCTCAACTTTAAGCCAATTGTTAGGGATCATGTGGTTGCAACACAAGTAAAGATTGAAGTGAATGAACTTTAAGTCTTTTTTAATTTGTTATAATTCTATATCAAAGGAATAAGAAAAGAGAAGTCTATCACTTCTTGTTCAAATAACTGCTCAAAAACAATATAATTAAATGGGGTTTATGAAGTAGACTTGGCTAAGCAGAACAAAATGTAGCAGAAGAAGCCAGTTGCATAAATTATTATAGCAATAATTGCAAGAGCAAAAGAGGTATGAATTGCCCACTTCAAACACATGATCATCAGTCTCCATCTTGGTTTCTGGCAACACTTGCCCAGGACTGAAAATAGGCAACAATCCTTTCAAACGTGATCTTTGGTATGTTGGATATGTCAATTTTAATATTAAAAATGAAGACCAACTGTGAACCATGATTGTAATTCTTTAAAAAAAAATTGGTTGAAAAGCAGCTCTGGGAAGTGTCCCAAAGGTGCTTTTCAACAGGCAACTGGAATTTCTTTGTTTTTTTCTTGAAAATGTTTCACTTCTCATTTTACTTCTCAGTTCTGAAGAAGCTTCCTGGATAAGAAGCGAAATGTTTTCAAGGAAAAAAAGAAAAAGAAAAGTCCAAAGCACCTTTGGGACAACCATGACCTGGATGATTCAGAATCTTCATAGATACTCTGGGAAATGGATAAATTCTCAGAAAACAACCTAATTCTAACATTTAGTGGGCTTTTCCTATTTATACTTTTATTTTCACCTCAATCATTTTGCATAAATGTGGACTGGTTCTCAGTTATTATACTATTCTTTATTTATAGTATGAAGCATACATGAAACACTTCTACTAAAAATAATCAAAAGCTAAATTTGGAATATAATATGATCAATCATTTAGTTATGTAAGAAATAGACTATTATTTACTCTGCTCTCAATGTGGTATGTAACTTTGCACATGTGTATGCTCTTTTAGACATCTTCAAAACACCTTTTCAGTACTGACTCAGCTTAGTGGAATTCTTATCTCTGGAAAAAATCTCAGTTACAAAATCAGTTGCTTTCAAAATATGTGTGTAGAAATGTTTTACTTGCTAAGTCTTGCTGACATTTTGAGTGATTGCTCGGATTGACATAATCTCATCACTAAACCAATCAAATAATCTATTATTTTCTTTCTTTTCTGGTCAAATCTCTTGCCAAAAAGAAAAGTAAAAGTAGAATGGTGAGTGAGACATTTGGGAAAATACTACTATTTCTCCAATCTATATTCAGTTTTGAGTGAAAACTATTTTGGTCACATTATAGAAAGCAAATAAAATGTGATTTTAGGTGTCATGGAGGAACATGACAATCATAACTGAAGTTATGATTATGAATGATACTATTATATATTATCCCAGAAAAGGCATTTGCTGGATTGTTTTTCCTTAGATGCTAAAATAATTTAGACAATTTTTAGTATAATGCACTTGATAAGTTCTTGGACAACATATTGTGCTCCATCATAAATTCTACACTAAATTATATCCAGTGAGATTATAGGATGTAATAGCATTTGAGAAACAAGTTGGTCAAATAAAGACAACCTGTCTGACACCCAGGCCTATCAAAACTGGCTGGAATAATCAGGATTTAAGAATGAAGTTAGTGTGAGCAACTGTATACATACTGCCCAGTCATTCTGTGTAGGGTGTATAAGCCTGGTGCTGGCTGGAACCAGTTTTTCTTCTTTCCCAGATCATAAAAAGGGAGGAGGAATATCCACAGCAGGAGCTACATTTCTCTCAGTCAAGTCTGCACTGAAGGGCTTGCTTCCCTTTCCACTTCCCCAGGTGAGAAGGCTTTCTTGTATAACTGTACCTTTATCTCTTTTCTGTGAACGATTTGTTCTGTGAACGATTAGAAAGCGCTTTAGAAGGCTGTGTCTTGACTGGGACTGGGTGCTGCATGAATCAGATTGAAGATATTTTGCTTTGATGTTTAATCAACTTTCAGGAGAGCAAGCAATTATTTAAGTAAGCAAGCCCATAGGAGAAATTAATGTTAGGGCTTGCCGAATTTTATTTGGTGCATGAATGGTGGTTGTGAACTCATGCAGTTTATAAATCTGTAATAGCTCTGGGTGTGTTTATTTGCCCTGGAATTAAGGAAGATGAATGAGAAACCAAACTCTTTCCATTAAGGTCTCACACGTAGAGAAACCTATTTATCATATTTGAAACTTCTGCATAAAGAACCTAAGCATAGAGAATATGTACAAATTGTCTGTGTTGTTTGCTACGGGCTGAAGACGGATGAGCCAATGGAAACTGGTGAAACCAGATTCTTAAATAGAGGTTTGGAAATCTGATAGTTTATTTATCTAGTCTTCTAATGACAAAAAAGAAGTCCATAACCATTTTTATTCCTTTTATCCTAGGAATCTTACAGTCCTGCTTAGATACAACTTAATTTATACTGATCTGACCTAAGAAACATAGTGTGGAGCATTGACGAATTAATTATATATTTTGTAATAACTGTATTGTTACTGAACAATGTCTTCGATCTTAAAAGGTAGGGTCCTTTTTTTCATTTAGAAAAAGGAAAGAAAACAAATCACCGTAGGTGTCTGTGTCATATAAGATGTAAATAAATATCTCCTTTATTTCTTAGCATTGATATTGAATTTATTTTGTTTTATCATGCCTTGCATTCTGTATAGCTATGCGTAACTACTATATGACATTCTGAAAATACACAGTTGTTAATGTTTCTAAAGAATAAAAATAGCATTCAGTGGGAGTTTTCAGATTTGAATTCCTCAATTCCTTCCTATCTCACTTGAGCTATTTATCACATAATCTTGGGAGTCCCACATAGTTTTGACTTGGAACTCATCTCCTATTTTCCTGTCTTTTTCAGAAGATAATTCTTTTCTTCATTTTAGTTTTGTGTTCCATTTTGTTCTAGCTCTGTTTTTCTACTGACAATCTAGTTTCAACATTCTTCCTAAGTCATTAGTGAAAGACACTACTTTGAATAGAAACTTAGTCCCTTTATCAGAATGCTGTAATTTCTTTGCAGATAAAAAACAAATTTAATCATTACACTGAACTTCAGCAATTAACAGATAATAGAGTAATAGTAGTAAAGGTTAAGTAGTAGTCACCTTAGTTTTGAGTCACTGATTTTATTGTCCAGTGATTCATAAGTTTCCTATGTTTTTTCCATCATTGCATCCATTTTTTTCTTCCCCAAGGAAGGATTGTAGAAATTTCAAGGATGAAATAAGGTTGTCTTTTATGTCTTTAGAAAGTCCCATAAATATATAAAGAATACATTGCCGCACCTTTTTTGAGACCCTATTCTTTTCTTTTTTTAATTTATTTTTTGTTGCTATCATATCTCAAAATACACAGACTTGTAAGCATTGGAATTGGTTCTTAGAGAAAGTGAGGTGTAACCTATTCTATATGAAATAACCTTACCCTCAGTATAAAAAGTAATGAGATTCACAAACCCAACCCACCAATCAACCAATAAAAGGTGCTAGAGATGAAGATATGGTTACATTTGACTTACACCTTTGGTCATTTGCTTCTTACAACAGGTTAACTGCTGTTCTACTAGTTTATTTTTGCTTCTATTCCAGGTCCTTGCGGGAAAACAAAACGAAGAATGGAATTTGTCCCAGTTAACAATTTAGTTTTTATATTATTTATTCATTTCACTTATAAGCCACTCCATTAATGCTAAGTGTCTCACAAGTTTAATATAATAGGATTAAAAACCTAAACCAATTAATACAACAATAACCAATCAATCTGATGAACCATCATGGCTAAGGCGCCTTTGTATAGATTTGTCTTGTGCACCAATTTTGTCCTTTCCTTCCTGGGCTGGGAAGCCTTGATCATAGTAACCGTGCACTGTGGACACTTGTCATTTGGATTATTGCCATGTTCTTATCTGGGGCTGCCCCAGAATTTACAGTTGGTTCTGAATGCAGCAGTAGGCAGTGTTGGGTATCTGTAAGTTTGCTCATATTATACACTGGTTATCCTGCACTGGTTCCCAGTTACTTTCTGGGTGCAATTCAAAGTGCTGGTTATTATGTTTAAAGCTATATATGGCATGGGACCAGGATATCTCTGGGACCGCCTCTCCCTAGAACATCTATCCATCCCACCTGAATAGATAGGTTGGACTTGGTCCAGGTTCTTTCTCTTAAACTTTGCCATTTTGTGGGTCTTCAGAAGTTTGCCTTTTCTGTTGCAGTCCCTAATCTGTAAAACACCCTCCTCACTGCAATTTGAAAGCTCCTTATTTTTCCATCTTTTTGGAGAACACTTAAGACCTGGCACTTGCCTCAGGCATTGGGCAAGGTTGGGGTGGGATAAGAATACGGGTGCATCAGGGAAGTGTGGTTATGGTGCCGGATGTTTCAGTTTTAGTTTTATTGCTATTGGCTATGTACTGTTTATATTGGTTTAATTGTTTTAGCGGTTGTAAGCCACCCAGAGTTGTTTCAAGATGAGCGGCTATACAAATATTTCAAATACTTAGATAAATTTGCAGTAGGGCAATCTACATACCTATGGAATGCCTTTCTGTAGAGCCATGTTATTATGCTCTCTGCTCTCTTTCTTGGAGGGAGGCCATTGAATATCGAGGAAGTAAATAATTCCAATGAGAAGGATCAAGGGACCGTAAAGGTGGCCTTTCTTTAGTACTGGGACCTTCAGCAAGCCCTCTTTCTTACCAGCTGAGCATATTCTACTCAGGGCAAGCGGTATCAGAGATATTCAGAACCTGACCCATAAAGCCATAGGCTGCTTTCATACTAAATGTAGATTAGCCAAGATTGGCCAAGTTCTTGCTTGCTCCTCTTGCATGATTAAGCAGGGTTATCTAGCTTTAGCCTTTGGAATAGGAGTCATTATAGAAGATAAGACTTTTGAGATAATTTCAGCTACATAGTTAATGGTACTGAATGCCTTTCATACACCAGTTTCAGGACTGTGTCTTTGTAGATAGAATGACATAATCCTCTCGGAATGGTGGGGAAACAGAATGGTGTTGAAAGAAGGAATGGCCTATGCCATATGCTCCACCTAGACTAGTCTCCAATGTAGTGTAAATTTCCCTTTTGTAAGTCAATGGAAATAGGGAGTGGCCCTTTAAACAATATCTCCGCATATGCTATAAAGCTATTCTAATGCATGAGATTGTATTGCATATGAAGAAAGTATTCTTGTGCAACAAAATAATGATTTTATGCAACTATCTAATGCTGGACCTAACTGGAAATCTTGGATAAAAGAATAATCTTGTTTTCATTTCAATTGCCACTAATCTGTTTTCCACAAGCAATAGTTTTTAAAAAAAAAAACATCTACCAAATCAGCAGTCGTTGTTGCTCTTCTGTCCTCAAAGTTTTCCCTTGAGCTCTACCCTTCCTATGAAGCTTGAGTAGCTGTTCAGCACTGCAACACATAATATGCAGGAAAATGCTGGCTGGCACCATTTCAAAATGTCCTTGTTAGGAAATCAAGGCATGTGATGTATTATTCCCTTAGTTCTCTACTTTTCTGATCTGTGAATGTCCCAGCTGATTTCCCTATATTCTGAAATCTCATTGCCTTTCTTAGCATTTGGGAGAGAAGACAAAGACAAGAAGGATGAAAAGAACAAAGGAAAAGAACATAAAGACCATAAAGATGGAGACAAAAAGGATAAGAAAAAGAAAAAAGAGAAAAAGGAGAAAAAGGTAAGATGAGAAGGGAGGAATAGAAATGGCTTCAGGTAAAAAAATGTCCATGCCTTCCATCATTTTTTGAAGGTGACCCAATAATGCATAACCTTTTCTGTAGACCTAATTCAGCTTTCTATCGCCTTTCACTGTAGTGTGGTATATACATTAAGTTCTTGGACTAAGAATAGAAATACAAATTCAAATTTTGTATTTTGTATTGTTCAGATTCATTTTCCATTATGGAAACTCTCTACTTACAGGTAGTTCTCAACCTACAAAAATTTATTCAGTTTATAATTTATACCGTATAGTTACAATGACATTGAAAAAAGTGACTGATAACTGTTTTTCACCCTAATGATCATTGCAGCCTCCCCATGGTCACATGACAAAAATTTGGATGTAATTGCATTTATCTATGATGGTTGCAATGTCTTGGGGACACGTGATCACCTTTTGCGACCTTCTAACAACCAAATTCAAAGGGAAGCCAGATTCACTTAATAACCATGTTACTAAATTAACAACTCTATAGTGATTCACTTAAAAACTGTGGCGGGCAAGGTCATAAAATGGGACAAAATTCACTCAATGACTGCCTTGCTTAGCAATGAAAATGTTGGGCTCAATTGTTGTCGTAGGTTGAGGACTACTTTTTGATCTAGCCATCAACTCTGAGCTCAGCCTACATCATTTCTCTCTTATGGGAAAGACCGAAAGAAGGAATGTTGCCATGAGGATATACTGTAAATCAAATAAAATAAATTACCTTACATGACTTAAAATTATAATACTGATAGTTTTCACAGAATTCTTAAGGACTGGAAGGGATTTTATGGGATCGTGAGCAATGCTTAAACCCATATTTAAATGAATGTGAATTTTGTTAAATCACAATTACACTCCTCAGCGTCAGCCAATTTCATATGATAAAGTGGAAGGCGGTATAAAAGATACCATATTACCAATGCCATAGAGAACTGGCAGGAAAATCTTTTGTCATTAATTCACTTTTTGTTGTATGTTTTCTTCCTTTTTGGCTCTTAGCCATGTTAAATCATCGACCTGATGCAGTTTTATAGCTTTGGTTTAGTGAGCAGAACTGACCATTTGTTCAAAGGGATCAGAAGCAACAGAAAGGTAGTGTTGCATCATAAGTTAAAAATATTTATCTCGGTTCATAAAGCCAGATGAGTTAATTTGGCAGTGCTGCAGAGAACAGCTGGGTTAAACTGAATGGAAGAAGAAGTAAAAGCAATACTGTTCTTATGTCTATCTAGCCAAGCAAGAAGGTAATGTTGACGATGTCTTCCAAAAGAAAATGTTCAGAGAGAGGTGAAGTTAGTAATGCTAGGGAACTTTAATTGCTCTGGCATCTGTTGGAAAACAAACCCTGCTAAGTATGGTATTTCCACTCAGTTTGCCTTTTGTCTTCTCCCTGACAGAGTAAAAGATGAAAAGTGAATAAACTGTCCTTGTTTTGATCTAATCAATAGAAAACAATTAGTTGGGTAGTGAAAGTAGGAGGAACATTGGAGGAAAGCACCCATGCGATGCTGTACTTTTTAATTTTAAAGGAAACTACAAGTGTAGTCCACACAACATGGACTTCAGAAAAAGGGACTTGAATAAACTTAGATCAATTATAAATTGATCCCAAAGCAATAGAAATGGGCTGGGAGGGGGGGGGGAAACTAAGAATTAGTGAAGAAGCAGATATTGCATTTGAGTGCAAACTGAATATGAGACCTGCAAAGAGAAGAAAATTCAATTTTTTGACTGCATCACACAAAGTATAAATTTCCATTCCAAGTAATCATTCTACTCTATTCTGTTTTAGAATAGAAAACTACTTTTTATTGCCTCGGTTTTCGGGACTATACCTGTGAAATACAGAGAAAATGGAATAGGATAAATGAAGGGTAACAAAGGTGATTGGAAGTAAAAATTAAGACTTGGGAAGAGAGATTGGAGATGGGTTTATGTAATCCTGAACTAAGGGAGATAAAATAGCATTCTTCAAATACTTGAAAAAAAGATATCATAGCAAAAGATCAAAACCTGCTCTCCCTCATTCCAGACTGTACAGAATAATGAATTTCAGTTAGTGGAAGACAGATTCTGATTCAGTGTTGGGGGGGGGGGGAACCATTCCTAACAGAGTATTCTGACAGGTAAACCAATTACCCAGAGAGATGATGGATACACCTTCACTGGATGTTTTCAAGTAGAAGTTTAGACAACCATTTGTCTGGGAAGCTAATATTTTGCATTCTTACATTGAGCAGGCGAAGCTGGGCTCAATCTGAAGGACCTCTTCCAGCCCAGTAATTACATTCTACATCAGCCCCTGGGGCAATGTTTTATTGAAATCTTTCACTTAATCATTAGGCCTTCAGAGCTTTCATATTTGAGGCTTGGCAGCAAGTATTTTCTATAAGGAGTAAATACATGCAGATAAATATGTCCGAGAGCAATGCTCTCAATGCAGTGGTTTCTCTCTGAGATGGTTTAATATCTCTTACTCAAGATTATCCTGGGTGGCAAGGAGAAAGGATTGAAATGTGAAAATCGGTGACAGGTTTAAGATAAATGAAGATGATTAGAGACCTTGAGAAGAAGGCAAATCATCAGTAATGGTGCTCTGAAACATCTGAAACATCAATGTCTTTTTTAAAAGTATATTTTCCATGCATTTTCATGTTTAGATCAAGGCAGAGTTTCTCTTCTATTTTTCCTGATTGTCTTGGTTCTCCTCAATGTTTTCATGAAATCTGTGACGCTCAGGAAAATGCTTTTGGGGCTAAATATTAGGCATGTTCTGAATTGTGGAGAACTAAAACTTCTGTGTTTTCAAAATATATTGAGGGAATCCACTATGGGAATTTGAAGCAATGGAAAGTGTGCACAGTGTGATAGTTGTGGTCAGCAAATTTTCCCCAATTGTCACACATCATTTTCCAGCAATGTGGAAGACTGCACTGATAAGCAGATTTAATAACTAATGTGTGGATCAACCTGCCATGTTCAATTCACATTAATGCTTGGACATTATGGTGGAAGAGAACGAGTAAGACAAAATGCCCCCAATATTTGGTGATTAATATTCACTCAAGTAGTAGAACTTTCCTCTTCTTTCCATTTGCCTTCAGCCAGAAACCCAAAAATATTTCCATAGGATCCTTTAACTTTCCAGATCAGGTTCTGGGAGGAAGAAAGTTCAACTGGCAAATGTCATTCCATTAACAGACAAGTAGGATTTGTCTCCTACTGTGATCTCTTTAGTGTGCATATTTGAGGGGATATAAACATGCTCCAGATAGTAGAGTAGGAGGAAAATTATATGAAAGACTGTCCAAAATGGTCAAAACGCAGAAGGTATCATGCAGAAACCTTTTTAGAATAATGCATCTAAAATTAGTTAATGAAGACACATTCTTGGTAGGGGTGGAGAAGAAATGTGTGTTCATCTAATCTGAAGCCTGACTTTTGTATTGAATTTTCATGTACTATGATAATATGCCAAGCATTAACCTTGGGCATGACTCAGCACTGAGTTGTTTTAAATCTTTTATGAACAATTCAAGTTCAGTTGGCTCTTTCTTCCCTGTTATGAACATGAGTCAGCCTGAACCCAGCCAGGTTAACTAAAGCAAAAAGTTAAAGAGGAAGAGGCACTGGGCATGTAAGAATTTCCTTTGCAAAACATGTTTTAAGGAAGGAAGTCATTCAAAGGTTACATTGTGAATGAGCTTTCAGAGTAGATTAAGAGTGAGATAGAAAGCTTGCTTTTTAAACATTCATCTTCTTATATCACAGCATTTTATGGCATATAGGGCATGCTAATACAGTATGTATTGATGGTATGGAGAAAAGATACTGGATGGCATGCTTCAGTTCCTTTTTTCCGCTGAAGGGGTGTAGCAATTTTGGTTCATTCATAACAAAGGCTCAGTGAGATGTATTCTTTAGTCACTGCATTTAACAACTCTATCAGATACCTTTCTATTTACTGTACATGAAATACATAGAAAAGGAAAAGATCCCACTCATTTAATAAGTAAGTGATGATAAATTCTAGCATACAGGAGCTCCTCATGATAGCCCACATTATCATGCCATAAGGAAAGTCCCATAATTACACCATTCCCTCTCCCATTAAATTAGCTAATTACTATAGTAGTGTGAGCTGGCAAAAAGGCTTTCAACTTTGGCTTGGAAGTCCTGGATTAACTTGTACAACCACACAGTGTTTGTACTGGAGGGTGTGGGTAAATCACTGTCTGTTAGGTTTGCATGACATGCCCAACAGTATAAATGGTCTGGGCAATTTCTGATTTCACTTTTTTGCAGGAATCCAGTCACACGATTTGTGTGAACTAGGCCTCACATGAAGTCATAATGTGATTTGTTTCTTTGGATACAACTTGTTCAATGTATATAGTCATTGTAGTTTAGGTTCTATGTGAACCCAGCCAATGAACCTAGATTAGTTCCTAAGCTTGTTATGAAGGTAATGTTGGGTAACTCAGGTCGATACTCAGTCTGGGATTCAAAATATGAGTAATGTCCAAGTATTATTTAATACAGAAAGATGCCACCCAGAGTCCATGAACCATTCTTGCTATTCTTTAATAGCATGTTGCTCCTCCCAAAGTGCCATTAAAGAATTTGAGGAGGTCTCACTGGAATTGCATTGCTTTCTATAGCAAGAGGTTGGGACAGCTGTATTCCAAGATCAATACCAGAGTTTTGGCTTCTTGTTCCATAGTAATTTGAGACTTTAAACACAAAATCAAGTAGTAAAAGATTCATTTAGGCAGTATCAGTAATCGGCTCACACTAATTCCATTACACAATCAAACTTGCATGCCATCTCACAACCAGGTTGGCCAAGTTTTAGTCTTGGGGAAAACAGATGTAGAACCTCAGATGAGTTCCAGTAAACTTCTTCATTCTATATTTTTATAACATTCTTGTTTCCTTTAGCACAGGATACATTGTTTATGAGGTTTGTCTCTGGGTGCATATTCTTTTCAGTGGACTCTGCCATTAAACTATTTTCAGAATTGGATGTTAAGCCTTTCCAGACACCTAAACCCAGACCATCTCCCATTCTTCCTATCTTTGAGATGATGGGCTCTTTGTTGCAGTACCAACCTATTATTTTCTACTATCAATTACTTTGCTTCATTGTGGCACTACGTTAGTTCTTATTTGTTTCTGTAACAATGCCGCTCCCTAACCCCCTTCCTTAGCTTCTGCTAAAGTAGCAACAGCATGACATTTTTTTCCCAACCTGGCATAACCACTTCTCTGACCTCTGTCTTTCTCCTTTCTTTCCCATCTGCTCCATGTTATCCTATATTTTTGCTGCCACCACCTCATTCTACCCTTCCCTAAACCAATTGCATCCTGGGCTAGAGAACAAAATTGGGTAAGTCAAACATGGGACAGGATAATCCTTCTAAGCCTGACTATATGTCCTGTCCTAGAGTATCTGCCAACAGACACAAGCAATTCCCTCTGCTGAACTATATTTATTTATTTATTACATTTTTATGCCGCCCATCTCACTGATACCAGTGATAGTCTTGGTTCCCCTTCTCATCTCTGTTGATTCATATTTTCTCATTTGGCTCACTTCCATTTGTCCCTATTTTTTTTTCCTGCTGCTGCTGTTGCCTTCTATTTCAGGCCCCCTTCTTCTCAATTTTTATTGCATGTGTGCCCCGCCCCATTTTCTACCCATTCTACTCCGGCCACTCCTGTCTCTCATCCAATCTTTGCCCTCTTCCACTGCTTTTACCTTCCCTCACTCCATCCTTTCTTTCCTTATTCACTTTTCTACTTCAGCACCGTTCTCCTTGCTCCAGTCTCCATCTTGTCTACCCATCCACCTGACTCAAGGATGGGTAAAGCAAAAGCAACCAGGAAAATAAACCCCAAAAAACCAAACAGGGATGATACACTGAAATGGTTTTGTTTTTAAATGAGGTGGGGAGCAGAGATAGAGCTTGTTGTAACAGGGATTGTCTCTGCCTCCTCCCTATATTTTTACTGTGTGAGATATTTATTTTATGGTAGTTGCTCTTTGCCCAGTGTTCTTTCAAAGGTAGGGAATGGTGGGAAAGGAAGAGGTCTGTGTGATTCATTTGAAACTCCTAGTTACTAGGTGGAGATGGGGGAACAGAGAGCAGCTTTTAGGAAAGATAGCAAACTGGGCTTCTTATTCTCCATCCTTACAGATGCAAATCCCTAATTTGCTATTGTGTGGACAAGAAAACTATAAGCAATTTGCCAGGAGATAGATGTATTTGTTACTGTGAGTGCCTCTCTCTCTCTCTCTCTCTCTCTCTCTCTCTCTCTCTCTCTCTCTCTCTCTCTCTCTCTCTCTCTCTCTCTCTGTGCAGTGAATTGTATTGTTCACCAAACTGAATTTTAAGCCTTCAGTGAGAAAGCAAGGATTACATTGATTTTATTTGAGGGATTCTATTTGGGAATGGAGTTTCAAATATAATTGCAAGAATGTAAAATCTGTGGGTTGTGTTTATCATTATTAGATATCACTGGAATAGATTTTATAATTATCCACAATATTTTATAGTATTGTGGCATAAATGTGAGTTCCAATATAATAAGAGAACTGAATCCCTTTAAAGGTTTTATAGATTTAGTCTTGTAGATAGTTTTAACAGATTTTAGGTTCTGCTCTTTCTTATAGATTAAAAGGCTTTTATAGGACTACAAACTTGTCTTAGTTTTACACATTTTAGTTAGAATTTATTTCTATTTGCCTATTTTATTATACTGTACTATACGTATGCCAGTCATTAACTAAAAAAAATTCTCTTTCTTTAGTGTTTCAAGTAAACTACTATAATTCTTTTACATTCTATAGATTGTTTTTTCTCCCTCTGTTTTTAAATTATTTCTGACCTAGCGGGCTGGAGGGCTAATGCAGCTTGTATCTTTCAGCTGAACTAAAATTGCATACCATGATTCAGTCCAACAGTCAGTACTTCTCTGGTTGTTTTGTGACAAATTGGTATGGATTTCTGACTCCTAATTACTTCATAATATCAAAAACAATATTAATCAATTAATGTTTAATATCAATATATTATCATGATATATAATATATGATAATAATCAATAAAAATCATTGTCAAATTTGGATAACCAGATTCTTTGATGGATCTTAAGAATGTCACTACACACACGTACACATAATAGCTTCTATAAATGTGACATCTGCCCTCTCTTAATTTATTGCACTTCACAGTTCAATAGTGAGGCTTACTCTGAATGATTATGGGATACTTAATGCTAATAGATCTTTAATATAAAGAGCAGAGACAGGATATTTTTCCTTTTTTATTACTAGCTGGCAAGAAGAGTGTCATTGCTTTCCCTCTCAAAAAAAAAAAAGATCCTTCATTATACCACTCCCCCCCCCCCAAAAAGCCTTTTTTGCTCCTTATTCTTCTTGCTTGATGACTGAGGTGTAAAAAGTAACACACATGCAGGCTGATAATAGAATGGTTTACAGCAAAATATAAACATCATTGGACAAAAACAGAAGAGGCATAGAAAAATTATAATATATTCAAACGTTAGACATATCAATGTTGTTCAATGAAAAGATTACAGTAGGCTGGCCTCACCTAAGGTCTAATTTGAACAGAAGACTGGCCAATTCTGTGACTAAAAATCTAGATAATTATTCTCTGTCTCTCTGTCATGTATGAGTTCATCATGGAAATGTTGCATATTGTTTATATTTATATGTTTATTTGTTCTTGATACAACATCTCTTTCAACTATTAAGTTGTATCACCTGCATGATGACATAATGTTCCCCTTGCCTTCTTTTAATGCTTATGAATGTTAAGTGGGTACAAAAGGTAAAGATAAAGGTTTCCCTTGTCCAGTTGTGTCCGATTCTAGGGGGGTAGTGTTCATCTCTGTTTCTTAGCTGAGGGAACCAGGATTGTTCAAAAATGCTTCTTTGGTCATGTGGCCAGCATAGCTACATGCTGAGCACATGGAAGGTTCTACCACCTAACTCAGTGTTTCTCAACCTTGACAATTTTAAGGCATATGGACTTCAACTCCCAGAATTCCACAGCCAGCATTGCTGGCTGTGGAATTCTGGGAGTTGAAGTCCACCTGCCTTAAAATTGTCAAGGTTGAGAAACACTGTTCTAACTGAAGTGATACCTATTTATCTACTTGCATTTGCATACTTTCACACTGCTAGGTTGGCAGGAGCTGGGGCAACAAACAGGAGCTCACGCCAACATGCAGTACTTGGGTCTCAAACTGCCTATCGTCTTGTTGACAAGCTCAGCATCTTAACGGTTAGACCACTGTGCCTCTTGAATGGGTACACAGCTGGCAAAAAAAAAAAAAAATGCAAATACTCAAGGAATGTTAATTGTCCCTTATCAAACTGAGAGTGAAAGCAAAAGTGTCACCACCAAAAGTGTCAGATCCCCCAAACCTTCAAGTGTTCCACATTTTTTTAAAGTTCTTAATGAAATAGCTTCTTGAGTATTTCATTTAGGAGTCAGAATGAAATGTACAGATATAGAAGAGATATGCCTAGCTTAGCCATACTAGAAAAAGATCTTGGAAGAGTAATTGGTTACAAACTGAATGCGAGTTGTGTGGGTGCAGAAAAAAAAAAATTCACAGCAATTATAGGTTGCTATAGAGTATAGTTGTCCTATTGGAGGCAGTAATTATCATACTTTATCCTTCTATTAAATTTTGCTCCAGTGCTGAGCACCAAAGTTTAAGATGATTCAGATAAATTGGGACAGGTTCAGAGAAGGGTATAATCCGAGGCCTGGAAATTAAGTTCTATCTGAAGAGATAGAAGTAACTGAAAATGTTTAGGAAAAATGAAAGAGCTATAACAGCATTCTTCAAGTATCTGAAACTTGATCAAGGCATGGTTTGTACTGACTCAAAGCATAAGAAAATAATGGTTCTACATTAGCAAAGAGTAATTTCTGATTTATTTTAGGAAAAAAAATATTTGTAGCAATAAAAGCAGTTTTACAGTTGGAAGAGTTAACAGGAGAAGACATGAGTTTTCTTTCACTAGATATATTCAGGGAGTGACTGAATGTCAGGGATGTTTTCATATGGATCCCTGCACCAAATAGGGGTTGGACTAGATGATCTAAATGACCTCTTCCAACTCTCTGATTCTCTCTCCACCAAACTCATTGCTGCCAGTTTTACTGCGAGCAACCCTCTAAGGTTCTTAAGTGGGATTATTTTCCCATCATAAGTGTCTACACAGGGCCTGTGTGAAAAATAAGGACTGTACCATTTAGGTACAGACTGCCACATACAGTGTCAGTTGACTGGCAAATTCCGTGTTTTATCCTGCTGCTGGCCTAATCTCTTGGGTTTGATTTCCTAGCATGACGGGCAAGACGATGACAGCTCCAGCAGCAGCTCTGACAGTGATTCTGGAAAGGTAAAACAAATTGAGTGGGTGCTTGATAGATTGAAAAGAAATGTACGGTATCAATAATTATAGTTGCCAATTATTTTCACCAGCTTGGTGTTCCCAGAAGTGTAGGATTTTATCAACTCCCAGAAAGCAAGGATGGGCGATTTGTGGACTTATTAGAGTTGAAGATAGACTATCAATATGAAATGTTATCAATTGAAAAAGACTGTTTTTTGCTACTACTATTAATAGCCTTTCAGCAGTCCTGCTAGAAAATAACTTTCCACTAGCGGTGTAGAAAACATTTCAAGCTGAAAAGTCCCAACTCTGAAACTTCTCATTCCAAAATCCAGATTCTGTCTTCTAGAGAGTCATCTGGCATCAGAGTAGCCTGTAGTGAACCATTCTCATTAAAACAGAGTCAGGCCTGTTTTGCTTTCATCTCTCCCCCCCCCCCTTCCCTGCAGGACTATCCTATTGAAAGGATAAAAGATTCCTCAATTTAAGGTCAAACAATGCCTTTCTTTTAATCACACAGACTCACAGTGGTGATAAGAAGAAAAAGGAAAAGAAATGACTTTGAGGCAGCCCACACACCTTCCAGCTGAATTGAAGTTCCACTAGTGAAGGTTATTTGGGCATTGGAGGAGAAACAAAAATTATGTTCATTTTCTTCAAAATAAAATGTCTTTATTTTGGTTTACCTTAACCTGATGTGCTTGTTTTGCTCTTTTTCATTTTTGCTCGTTTGATTGAGGCTTCATATTAGGAAGGATCAATAAGTGAATGGGGCCTGTAATGAAACACCCAACACACCCCCACCTTTATGGTCTTGTTCAAGACACAAGTAGTGGGTTAGCCAACTAATCTTGTCTTCATACAAGTTGTTACATTTCAATTACATACCAGTATTTGTTTTTTCATCCTCCACCCAACAGACATATACCATCTGAAATGGTATAGAGAGTTTCCGGCTTGAGCAGGGGGTTGGACTAGAAGACCTCCAAGGTCTCTTCCAAATCTGTTATTCTGTTTTTCTGTCATTTAATAATATTCTGTCATTAATGATCATATTCAATCTGCACTACTCTAGAAATAGTTCATCTACAGGCCATGACCTCTGAAGATGATTGTATTCATGGCAGGACATTACACTTACTTAAAATAAAAACTCAGTGTTGAATGAAGCAGTGATGCCATATAATTTATGAGGAGAAGTTTAAGTAAGGAACTGAAATAGCAATTGCACTTGGCTATATTAAACCTGGCGATTACATGAAAGGTAATATTACATGAGGGCTGGGTGCTACAAAATATGGTGGCAGTCATTTAGATGGCTTTAAAATTAGATCAGTGGAAGCTCATATAATCAGTATGAACAATATATTGATGGCATTATGGTATGTCCATGATCAAAGAAAGCATATCAAGCCATGGTTAAAATTAGCCTTGTAAAATAGGCCAGACTAAGAAACCAAAGCCATATAAATATGAAACTACTTTTATTGGAACCACTCTATGGAAGGCTACAATAGCAGTAAGGACTGGAATTACTGTCATTAAGTAACATGGTTTATGTGGCTGTGTTGCTTAGTGACAGCAGTCCTGGCAGTCCTGGTTGCTGTCATTAAGCGGGAATCTCACATGACTGACTTCCAGTTTCCTGTCAGCTTCACCATTGATTTTGCTTGTGGGAAGTCGGCAAAGAACACGGGAAATCTTGTTCACATAATTGCAGTTTGCTGCAATGTTGTAATTGCCAGCTAGGCACCAAACATGGTTAGTGATCATCTGAATGTAGCAATGCTGCGATGGGCAGAACTCCAAGGACTGGTCATAAGTCCCCCCTTCCCCCGATTCAGAACCATTACAAGTTTGAACAATGGCTGAACAAGTAGCTGTAACCCGAAGAATACCTCTAGTATCAGAATCTGGAAACTTTGGATGTGTTTCCCTCCTTCTCCCTTTATTGTTGTGTGAATTAGGGACTCAACCTGTGCTTATCTCATCATTGCCTTAGTAGTGGCTCTTTCTCCTGTCCTTCTAGGCCATTCTCTACATCCTTTAGAGTTAACACCATTAATTCAATTGATTTATATAGCACCTTGTGCTATAAAGTAATCACACTGGTGGGATTTGCAAACCCACACTAACTACCTAGTTTTGTGTCAGAGTATGCAAACCCAGCCAAAACCGGTTACTGGAGACTAGCAGCAGGAAAAAAAACCCTTTTCTCTATTCTTTGCTATATGGTACCACTTTGTCATTCTCGCTGAACTAATGAAATACTATTTTTTTCTTTCTATTTTTGAATAAGAAGCATTATTCTTAGCATTCTTCACTTATCTCATTTCATCTTATTTTGACTTCTAGCTGTCTTTTTTAATTAGTTTTATTCATTTATAACATAAAATGTGAAAATACAAAAGCAAATAGTAGGGGACAAACAAAACAAAAAAGGTGTGAAAAGGGGGCGGAGAAGAAACAAAAGGCATTGACTTCCGACTCTCTCTGTTGCAGTAAAATCAGACATTAAAATCAAATCTCAACTTTTTATATTTCTATAATAGTATTGAGGGAAGTTAGCCCTCCCCAAGAAGGAAATATTAAAAGGGGCAGAAAAATATATTTTTCCTCAAAGGGATTTTTTTAAAAGCAGAAACCAAATCTCTCTGGCCTCAAATCTCTGCCCCAAGCAAGAGCCAGCCCTATACAAATGCAGATGTAAAACCATCAGGAAGGTTGGAGCCAGGGAATTCAAGAAGACAAAGAAACTCTTAAGAGTCATTAGCCCAGACCCAGGGAAGCTGGAGATGACTTTTGGGACATAATAGGACTAAACCACAGATATCAAGGCCTAGAAAAACACTCAGAAATAGCCTCAAGTTTCATGCCACAGGAACAAGAAACTATTCCAAACAAAAGGTTAGAGGGGGTATAAAAACCTACTGCCCATGTGCTCAGCCCCTTCTTTTTCCCTCTGGTCTTTCCTGCAAGAACCATCTTTCTCCCTCTTCAATAAACTGTAATCTTCTTCCCAAGCAGTCGTCATGTTGCTTATTTATCCCCGGCTTGGATGAACCAGGATGAAGACTTTAATCCAGGGGTTCTCAACTTTAGCAACTTTAAGACTTGTGGACTTCAACTCCCAGAATTCCTCAGCCAGCTTTGCTGGCTGAGGAATTCTGGGAGTTGAAGTCCACAAGTCTTAAAGTTGCCAAGGTTGAGAACCCCTGCTTTAATCCAACAGTAAGCACTAGCCATTTCTGTATCGGCAAATCAGCCTAACTGATAAAACCCAAAATCATAATAATCATTTTTTTCCACGTCAAGCACAAATAATGTGATGTTTGAACAATGGGAGAATATCTGGATAAAAGTCTTAAAATTCACATTAAATTATAGACTAAAAGAATTTTTTTACAAAATGATGCATCGCTGGTATTTAACACCAGATATGTTATCTAGAATGTATAAAGGTATTTTAAATGAATGTTGGAAATGTAAATGTAAAGAAGGGACTCTTTACCATTTATGGTGGACATGTAATAAGGCAAAGAAATATTGGAGTAGGATTCATATATTAATGCAGAAAATTCTTAAAGTGAACTTTCCTTCTGGGTCTAATGGAAAGACAACTTGAAAGAAAATTGAAACTCTGATTTTATTTATGGTGATGGCAGCAAGACTGCTCTATGCACAAAAGTGGAAGGATACTTCGATTCCTACCATGGATGAACGGTTACAAAAGCTGATGCAATTAGCAGAGATGGCCAAATTGACTGTGCTGATAAAAGAACATAAGCACTTTTGTTTCTACTTGGAAACCACTTCTGGACTTTGTGCTTGAGGAGGACATTTAGCTGTGTTTACCCCATATTTATGAATCAAGGCTACTATGGACTTATCAACCCACAGACACAGACACACAGATACACACAATTTTGCCCAAACAAGGTGAAACAAATAAAAAAAGGCATTGCAAGAAAGGTGCCATGATAATGTGAGCTTGGAGAAGAATTAGTCCAATGGTTGGCAGGTATCTCCTCAAGTAAAAAATAACCCTTACCATATGGCTATGATTGGCTGTTTCAATCACAGAGTGTTGGATAAAGAGACAAGAAAGGGGCTTCCTAATATTAGTCAAGCAGAAGGAAGAGAGCAACCAGGCCAGAGAAATCAAAAGAGGGCAGTTCAGGTTTTGGTCAAATGTGCTTGTGAGAAGAGAATTACTGAAAACTTAGGGAATGCAACTAATCTGAATAAGCAGTTGCTAAGATTGGCAGCGGAAAACAACAGTAAATACAATTTATTGTTTGATACTCATTTGATTTACACACTTTTCAGTCAGCTATCATGGCAGCTGGTTCTGCCACAGGCACTTTCTCCCTGTAAACCATATGCCTGTGCTACTTATCAACAGCCCTTTTGAAAGATTCCTGCTTATGTTCCAGGTGTGTTTCCATTACTAGCCTTAAGCTGCTATAGTAAGAATGCATATAGAAGACTGATTGTGGCTGATCTCTTGTCCTTTACAGAAAAAAAAAAATGATTTAAGGAAGGCAGTTGCAAACTAGTTCTGTACTGTAGGCAAGAAAGCTGCAAGGTTGTATTTATGTCGTCACTGGCAACAGAGGCTGATGTGAGGATACTTTTACCTTTTTAAGGAGAGTTCCTGGCATGGAGTACTCTGGGGTGTGATAAGAGTTTCTCTGTGTACATGAGAGAATCAGTCTATAACAGTGTTTCTCAATCATGGCAAATTTATGATGTGTGAACTTCCATTCCCAGAATTCCCTAGCGCGCTGGCTAGGGAATTTCTAGTGTTGAGGTCTGCAAATCTTAAAAGTTGCCAACATTGAGAAATATTGATCTACAACATTGAGGGAAGAGTGCCATCTACTGCTTCCACTGGCACACTGCAGCCTCTATTCTCGCTCTTTGGAAAAGCTCATGTCAGCAAGTCTCACATCTATACTATGTTAAACTACAGGTAGTCCTCATTTAGCGATTGCAGTTGGTTCCAGCAAAATGATACACATGGAACCACATGACTGAGAGACAAAGATGCTGTGAAAATTGCTAGTTGCTTCTGTCTCATTCATATAAAGTTCCCTCATACAGCTTTCTCTGTCTGAACCTGGTTTTCTTTCCTTTTTCACCCTCTCACAAGCCATCTCTTTCTGAGCTGCACTTCCCTAAAAAGTTAAGCTCTGTGATCTTAATTACTTGATAGGGGACTAGTAGCTGCTGGAAACTGAGCAGACCTTAATCAGTTTCATACTGAAGGCTTTTGTTGTCCTAAATGCAGGCATTGGTCAAAAAGTTACTTTTTTTAATTGCCAACTATCTGAGGCAATTGCTAGGACTAACTTGTATTATATGTTAATGCTGTAATTATTTTAATCATTTAAAACATTGTTTTATCTGAAGTGGAACATATTTTTAAATAAATCTTGCACATTATATTTTACCAAACTGTAAAGTGGAACCTAACAGTCCAAAGAGGGACCACTGTGGCCTGTACTGACTTGGGAATGCAGCTTGAATTTATCATTGGAAACACATATATTTGCTGAAATAATGGGGTTTTGGCAATTCCTGTTTTTTCAACATTGATAGAATATGAGAAATAATGATTTAGATTTCCTCAGGATTGGGTGAGAATGAAGTAGGACATGCCATTATGCTGATTACAACTGAAATTCAAATGATTTTTTAAATATTAATTTTAGATGGCACAAAGCTATCCTGAAGGCTAATCCCCATTTTGAAACACAGCAGCCATGTGTTAACTTGAATTGATTCAAATTAGAGACCCCTATTTTTCCCTGTTTAAAAGCTTAACAAAAAGTAGGCAGAAAAATATATCGAACCAATCTCCATGAAGACAGAATTACAGGTAGACCTCGCTTGTCAACCACCTTGTTTAGCAACTCAAAGTTATGATGGCAGTGAAAAAATTACCTTTGCAACCAGCCCTTGCATTTATGATCTACGTAGTGTCGCTGTGGTCCTGTGATTACCAGTTGTGTGCTTTGCAACAAGCAGAATGGAGAAGGTGGCAGTAAAGTAGGAAGTTATGATCACATAATATCTCAATTATTGCAGCAGGTCATAAGTCCATAGTGGTTACATGATGTTTCACTTATTGGCCATAATTCCTAAAATGGAGTTGCCTGTCCCAGTTGTGTTAGCTAAGCAAGGACTAACTGCATATAATTTAGATACTGTTATAAAGAATGCTGCCTTATAAAAGCAATGAAAAAGACAGGACCACAGGAACATGTAATTTATGGTTTATTTGTTTATCTTATACTTGACCTCTCTGGATGAATGAAATTATTGGTTTTGTGTGATTCTTAAAAATCTTGAGTTATTAATTTGCATGAAGCTGCGTGTAAATTGCCATAGCAACCAGCTCTTCAGATTGTTTTCTTTGAAATTACATCTCATAACTGTCTCTTAAACTAAAATGTAATGTGTAAATGCCAATTAGGGGGAAATTTTCTGTACTTATTAAAATGATAAGCAGGTTGTGAGGTAAAGATTATTCTGCAGGAAAACAACAGGGTAACTCTTAATTTCCACTAGATTTCATAATCTAAGATATGCTGTGATTGCTTCTACAGAGGTGTTGTAACAACCTATGATGATTTCCTAATATTTTGGCAATTACTACTGGCTATAATGATATTGTGAAAGTTGATCAATATTTGTTAGCCATTTTGTCTTGTTTTTAGCTAAGCAAAAGAATATGAATGACAGGGTGATATTCCTTATCACAGAAGCCTCTTTTTGAAAGGGGGCTGTTTATAAAAGGGGTCAATCTACAGAATATTTATCTCACTACTGAATATTAGTTCAGGGCATACGATCCATTTATCTCATTACTGAATACTGGGACATATCCATTCTCCCAAATTAACTTGCTGTGTTCCTTCAATATTCTACTACCTCAACTATTTTTATGATGCATTTTTGTTGAATTTTTGTACCCTACCCATGCATTTTTTCCCTCTGGTGATATGATTAATCATAACTCCAAAGTCTGATTTTGTTGTTTGAAGTTTTTTTTCATAAACTAGGATAAATTTAGAGAAATTTGGGAGATATGATCCAATATCTGGGTTAAATAGCAGGTTTGGGAAGGAAGACCAGTAATCCTTCCTTCTAAAGGGTGGCTCCAAATATTTCAAATCACCACATTTTGATGGCATATTAAACCACACTGGGGTCTGGGTTATTGTGTGAATCCCTAAAAGAGTCAACAAAAATAAATAACATTAACTTTTCTCATCTTTTCAAAACAACCCAAATCAATCTTGGAAGCAATGGATGGAAACTAATCAAGGAGAGAAGCAACCTAGAACTAAGGAGAAACTTCCTGACAGTTAGAACAATTAACCAGTGGAACAACCTGCCTCCAGAAGTGGTGAATGCTCCAACACTGGAAGTTTTTAAGACGAAACTGGACAGCCATTTGTCTGAAATGGTATAGGGTTACCTGCCTGAGCAGGGGGTTAGACTTGATGACCTCCAAGGTCCCTTCCAACATTATTATTATTATTATTATTATTATTATTATTATTATTATTATTATTATTATTATTGACCAGGATTTACTTCCACCAGCTCATAGCATAAACCGATGCTTCTCAACCTCAGCAACTTCAAGATGCATGGACTTTTAACTTCCCAGCATTCTGGCTGGTGAAATTTTGAGAGTTGTAAGTCCACAGATCCTAAAATTGCTGAGGTTGACAAAAACTAGCATAAACCACAAACCATTATTGGACAAGCTAAATTTCAAGCTAAAAATGTTTCTTAGGAAAACACTGTCTTTTAGTGCATGCACCTGTGTCTGTGTGCATTGGTTGGAGGTCCCAAAGGTGCTTTTTCAAAAGGCAACTGGACTTTGCTTTTTTCCTTGAAGTTGTTTCGCTTTTCATCAAAGAAGCTTCTTCAGTTCTAACTGAAAATGACTGAAAATCTCCACAGACATTGGTTGGAGATGTTAAGTTTGCTGCCTGCCACTGGCCCTGCTCGCACTTTATGCAATGTATGCAGGATTGCTGTTCCAAAACAACAATATTCTTGTATGTTACACTAGAAGCAAACTGGTGTTTTTTTCACCGAGCTGATGGAATGGAACCGGCTGTTTATCCAAAGCCTTTACAATTAAAATAGGGTTTATATACAGTGATCTTTTTTCCCATTCTTAAAGATGTCCTCCTATAAAAACCTACTATTTAATTCCTTGGGGTTTGCTTCTGCACAAATAACCTGAATAATTTGAAAGCATGTTTTTCAGAGCCATCTTTTCTTAAAGGAGCCTGAGACCCACGTACTGTTGAAGATATTTTCCCAAGACTGAATCAGAGTTAATAAAAATCTTGCATTGGGAGATGCTGCGGCTTGCTTCTATGTAGATTATATCTAGGCATTAACTAAGGCTAACTGGTGTACACCTTTGCATGGGACTATTGAAGGAATAGTCTTCATCATGCTTCAGTCCAAGCCGGGAATAAACAATATGGCGACTGCTTTAGAAAGAAGGTTGCAGTTTACTGAAAAGAGACCCAGACAGAAAGATGCTCTGGAAGAAAAAAGAGAAAAAGTATACGTAGGGAATGGGTTTTTATATCTTCTTGGGCCTTTTGTTTGGAATTGTTCCTGTAGCATGAACTTTGACCTGATTCTGAGTGTGCCTTTCTGGTATTCTGATGATGGTGGGTTAATCCTATTATGTCCCAAAGGTCATATCCTGCTTCCCTGTGGCTGATGACCCTTAGATTTTTGGTGTGAGGGATGGTTGATTCTACGGATCTTTCTTCCTAGTCCCAGTTTCCTGACTCTAGTCTTTCTTACAAGATTATCACATCTGCAATTCTGCAGACTTGGTTTCTGTTTGAGACAGAAAGACTTGAGGTCGGAGTTGGTTTCTGCTTTTAAAATCCTTCAGGGAAATATATTCTGCGTTTTAAATATGTCCAAAAGTATTTCTTTCTCTGGGGGTGGGGGCTGACTTCCCACAAGACTGTGCTCTTACGAACGACCCTTGCATATCGGTCGCATTCTCTTTTACACTCATATCAATTCCTCGGAACAAAGCAACGTCAGGGGAAGGAGTCACGAGATGCCAGAATTTCAGAACGACGCAGAGGGAAGCGGAACGTTCCCGCTTACACTTCTTCCTTTAGGAAAGCAACTTCTTTGTGACGTCAAAGCAGGAGGAAGGAGGAGGTAAGACGACTCCCCCCCCCCTCCCGGTTTCTTTAGCCGACCGGTTCGCGATTCCCAACTTTCATCCCTCTCGGAGGTTATGAAACGTACTTCGCTACGTCTGTTTCGCAGTGGGGGCCGGCCGAATCTGGCAGCCAATCAGCTGGCTCTCCGACGCCATCACACGGGGCTGCTCCCGATTTTATGTAATATTCCGGCCTGGGGGTGATGGTGGCGGTGGTAATTTTGTGTGTTTTGTCTGTATAGAAGGTCATCAGAGCAATCCGGTAGCTGAAAACGGATTCGGCGTAAATAAGACACTATACTGCGTGGAGGCGGAAAAGTTACTGGTTTGGGGCCCCTCCTCCTTTTAATTCGTCCCACGCCGCGACACCTTCCGCCTCCTGGTCGCTAACTAGAAAAAGGATGCCGTCTCCTGCCAGGCTAAGAGATCGCCCCAGACGACATGAAGGGACCCACCTTCGGCGATCGTCTTCGCCGGCGACTGCCCATTGATTGATGGGCGCAAGAGTGTCGCTGAATTAAACAGTTAAGACTTGGAGGAAACCAGCCAGCCGTGGCCGGAGACCGCTAGACGCTCAGGCGGCGCGGGGAGAAGATGAAGCTGTTGATTTAGTAGTCGTTGCGTGGAAAGCAAACCCGGTTGCTGCGCGCGAAGTTAGCAGAAACTGACGAGTTTGCTTTTGGGGACTGGAATGTGCCAGTGCCTGGAGCGAGCAGCTTTTTTCCTTCGGGAGTCGAAGAAATTCCTCCAGGGGGCATAGGGAACTGCAAGGGGAGTTTTAAGAGC